>NC_056438.1:82649338-82784338 GCF_018296145.1 Oncorhynchus tshawytscha
TCACTATATCAGTCTCTATATCAGTCATATATCAGTCACTATAACGAGGAATAAGGTGCTATATCAGTCACTATATCAGTCATTATATCAGTCACTATAACGAGGAATAAGGTGATATATCAGTCTATATCAGTCACTATATCACTCTATATCAGTCATTATAACGAGGAATAAGGTGCTATATCAGTCACTATATCAGTCACTATATCAGTCTATATCAGTCACTATATCACTCTATATCAGTCATTATATCAGTCACTATAACGAGGAATAAGGTGCTATATCAGTCACTATATCAGTCATTATATGTCACTATATCAGTCACTATATCAGTCACTATATCAGTCATTATATCAGTCACTATATCAGTCATTATATCAGTCATTATATCAGTCACTATAACGAGGAATAAGGTGCTATATCAGTCACCATATCAGTCCCTATATCAGTCACCATATCAGTCACTATATCACTCTATATCAGTCATTATATAAGTCACTATCAGTCTCTATCAGTCATTATATCACTCTCTATATCAGTCTCTATATCAGTCATTATATCAGTCTCAATCAGTCTCTATCAGTCTCTATCCGTCCTTATATCAGTCTCTATATCAGTCACTATAACAGTCCCTATATCAGTCCCTATATCAGTCCCTATATCAGTCTCTATATCAGTCACTATAACAGTCACTATATCAGTCACTATATCAGTCTCTATATCAGTCTCTATATCAGTCACAATCAGTCACAATCAGTCTCTATATCAGTCACTATATCAGTCTCTATATCAGTCTCTATATCAGTCACTTTCAGTCACTATCCGTCTCTATATCAGTCACAATCAGTCTCTATATCAGCCACTCTATCAGTCACTATATCAGTCATTATATCGGTCTCTATATCAATCATGATCAATCTCTATATCAGTCACTATATCAGTCTCTATCAGTCACTATCCGTCTCTATATCAGTCACAATCAGTCTCTATATCAGCCACTCTATCAGTCACTATATCAGTCATTATATCAGTCTCTATATCAATCATGATCAATCTCTATATCAGTCACTATATCAGTCAATATAACAGTCACTATATCAGTCACAGGTCTTATGGTCCAAAGGCCAGGCTTGTTTTTAAGACATAATATCCTCAATGCTGTGTAGAATAACAGCATTATCAATGGAGTAGAGGGGGTGGGAGGTCTTTAACAGCATTATCGATGGAGTAGAGGGGGTGGGGGTCTTTAACAGCATTATTGAGGGGTAGAGGGGGTGGGAGGTCTTTAACAGCATTATCGATGGAGTAGAGGGGGGGGGTCTTTAACAGGGGGTAGAGGGGGTCTTCTTTAACAGCATTATCGATGGAGTAGAGGGGGTGGGGGGTCTTTAACAGGGGGAGGTCTTTAACAGCATTATCGAGGGAGTAGAGGGGGGGGGGGTCTTTAACAGGGGTCTTTAACAGCATTATCGAGGAGTAGAGGGGGGTGGGGGTCTTTAACAGCATTATCGATGGAGTAGAGGGGGTGGGGGTCTTTAACGGCATTATCGAGGGAGTAGAGGGGGTGGGGGGGTCTGGGGGGGGTCTTTAACAGCATTATCGATGGAGTAGAGGGGGGTGGGAGGTCTTTAACAGCATTATCGATGGAGTAGAGGGGGGTGGGGGTCTTCAACAGAAGTATCGCTATATAATACATCACTATAACTACATCGCTGCTGTTCAGACTCCACAGCAACATTTTAAGAACTATTCTAAAAAGCCCTGATAAACAGTAGTCTACTGTATGTGATCACCATGTCGGTTCACCACAATCAGTAAAGCCCTGATAAACAGTAGTCTACTGTATGTGATCCTCAGTGTCGGTTCACCACAGTCAGTAAAGCCCTGATAAACAGTAGTCTACTGTATGTGATCCTCAGTGTCGGTTCACCACAGTCAGTAAATGCCCTGATAAAAGCCCTGAGTAGTCTACTGTATGTGATCCTCAGTGTCGGTTCACCACAGTCAGTAAAGCCCTGATAAACAGTAGTCTACTGTATGTGATCCTCAGTGTCGGTTCACCACAGTCAGTAAAGCCCTGATAAACAGTAGTCTACTGTATGTGATCCTCAGTGTCGGTTCACCACAGTCAGTAAAGCCCTGATAAACAGTAGTCTACTGTATGTGATCCTCAGTGTCGGTTCACCACAGTCATTAAAGCCAAGTGCTGTAGTGGTGATTCAGACATCAGAACCCTTTTGTAACCTGTGGAAAAAGGACATAGAATGTATATCCCAAATAGCACACTATTTCCTATATAGTGCACTACATTTGGCCAGGGCCCTATGAGTAGTGCACTATAAAGGGAATATGGAGGGGCCATTTGGGACACAAGCAGAAAACTAGGTTGAGTGGGACATGACTGAAGTGATTCTGTCTTTTTGGGTGCAACACTGGTAACCCTACAAAACAGAGGCACCCTTAGCCTCTTTCTCTACTGGCTGGTATTTGTCCAGTTCGCTGGATGAAGATGTGGAGCTGTGGTACTCAGGGGGATTGGTAGCCTGGTCGCAGATCTGTTTGTGAGGTCTTGCCAGCTGTAAACAGATCTGGGACCAGGCTAGGGAATCAGGGGAAAGTTAAAACGTGTCCCTGTTTGGCGTCTCCGATAGCGCCCCAGACGTCGAACACAAACTCGTCAGGAAAAGCGAAGTCCCCGAGAGCCTCGTCCAGAGCCATGGCAAACTCATCAGGGTTCTTCTTGTCCCGACCCACCTCCACCATGGTCGCCGCTAGAGAGTGGGGGGAGAAGAGAGAGGGGAGAGAGGAGAGGAGACAGGAGAGAGGAGAGAGGTGGGAGAGAGGAGAGAGGTGGGAGAGAGGAGAGGAGACAGGAGAGAGGAGAGAGGTGGGAGAGAGGAGAGAGGTGGGAGAGAGGAGAGAGAGAGGGGGAGATAGGAGAGGAGACAGGAGAGAGGAGAGAGGTGGGAGAGAGGAGAGGGGGGGGGAGATAGGAGAGGAGACAGGAGAGAGGTGGGAGAGAGGAGAGAGGGCTGGAGAGGAGACAGGAGAGAGGTGGGAGAGAGGAGAGAGGGGGAGATAGGAGAGAGGAGAGGAGACAGGAGAAAGGGGGAGAGAGGAGAGAGGGGGGAGAGGGTTAGTTAGCTCGGGGAGCTTTCACAAATTTATACAACTCTCTCAGTGGTTGAAATGTTGCTGTTGAAACTGTGTGTGTGTGTGTGTGTGTGTCTACTCACCCAGTTCTGTATCTCTGATACCCATGTAAGTCTCCAGTAGGTCATCCACCTTCTTCACTGCTCTCTCCTCAAACTCTGTCGGCTGGAAAACACAAGATATTCCACACTCCTCTCTGAGTAATAGATAATACACTGTACAGTAATAGATAATAAACTGTACAGTAATAGATAATACACTGTACAGTAATAGATAATATACTGTACAGTAATAGATAATACACTATATAGTAATAGATAATACACTGTATAGTAATAGATACACTGTACAGTAATAGATACACTGTACAGTAATAGATACACTGTACAGTAATAGATAATACACTATATAGTAATACATACACTGTACAGTAATATATACACTGTACAGTAATAGATAATACACTATATAGTAATAGATACACTGTACAGTAATAGATACACTGTACAGTAATAGATAATACACTGTATAGTAATAGATACACTGTACAGTAATAGATAATACACTATATAGTAATAGATAATATACTGTATATTGATAGATACACTGTATAGTAATAGATAATACACTGTATAGTAATAGATAATACACTATATAGTAATAGATAATATACTGTATAGTGATAGATACTGTATAGTAATAGATAATATACTGTATAGTGATAGATACTGTATAGTAATAGATAATATACTGTATAGTGATAGATACTGTATAGTAATAGATAATATACTGTATAGTGATAGATACTGTATAGTAATAGATAATATACTGTATAGTGATAGATACTACACTGTATAGTGATAGATACTGTATAGTAATAGATATACTGTATAGTAATAGATAATATACTGTATAGTGATAGATACTGTACAGTAATAGATAATATACTGTATAGTGATAGATACTGTATAGTAATAGATAATATACTGTATAGTGATAGATACTGTATAGTAATAGATAATATACTGTATAGTGATAGATACTGTATAGTAATAGATAATATACTGTATAGTAATAGATACTACACTGTATAGTGATAGATACTGTATAGTAATAGATAATATACTGTATAGTGATAGATACTGTACAGTAATAGATAATATACTGTATAGTGATAGATACTGTATAGTAATAGATAATATACTGTATAGTGATAGATACTGTATAGTAATAGATAATATACTGTATAGTGATAGATACTGTATAGTAATAGATAATATACTGTATAGTGATAGATACTATACTATATAATGATACAAATGATTACATCACTTGGTACAAACCACTGCTTAGCCCAACATCAGCGGGAACCCCCTATCACAAGGGGCATGGGTGGTATTGGGAGGGGTGTAAGGGGACATGAATACACCCACCACTTCCTCTACGGTAGCAGGGCCCCTGGAGCGAAGTCTCAGAGTCCCTCTCCCTGTCCCCATCTTATTGTCACTGGCCTCCTTGGCTCCCTTCGACCGCGGCTCCAGCATCTCTGTTCAGCACAATAATACACTTCAAGTAAACGGTTTCAGAGATAATGCTTTAAATGTGGCTAATGTATCTCTGACATACAAATGTGTTTTTACTACTGGGCTGGTATATATGTGACAAAGCATCAAGAATCACTAGAACTAGAATCACATCAACCTCTCTCTAGGTGATAACTTCAGGTAATCTGGACTACAATTAGTTGTGTTAGTGCCTGCACACCCTACAGCCCCCTACAGAGTTGGAGACCTCTGCCCTTGTCCCATGCCCTCACAGAAGGCCTTCATCTCTACAAATGTTGAAGCCTACACTAGTCCCCAGCTGTCCACTCACCTGTTAAAGCCTACACTAGTCCCCAGCTGTCCACTCACCTGTTAAAGCCTACACTAGTCCCCAGCTGTCCACTCACCTGTTAAAGCCTACACTAGTCCCTGTTGTCCACTCACCTGTTAAATCCTACACTAGTCCCCAGCTGTCCACTCACCTGTTAAAGCCTACACTAGTCCCTGTTGTCCACTCACCTGTTAAAGCCTACACTAGTCCCCAGCTGTCCACTCACCTGTTAAAGCCTACACTAGTCCCTAGCTGTCCACTCACCTGTTAAAGCCTACACTAGTCCCCAGCTAGCTGTCCACTCACCTGTTAAAGCCTACACTAGTCCCCAGCTGTCCACTCACCTGTTAAAGCCTACACTAGTCCCCAGCTGTCCACTCACCTGTTAAAGCCTACACTAGTCCCTGTTGTCCACTCACCTGTTAAAGCCTACACTAGTCCCCAGCTGTCCACTCACCTGTTAAAGCCTACACTCCCTGTTGTCCAGTCCCTAGCTGTCCACTCACCTGTTAAAGCCTACACTAGTCCCCAGCTGTCCACTCACCTGTTAAAGCCTACACTAGTCCCCAGCTCCACTCACCTGTCCACTCACCCGTTAAAGCCTACACTAGTCCCCAGCTGTCCGCTCACCTGTTAAAGCCTACACTAGTCCCCAGCTGTCCACTCACCTGTTAAAGCCTACACTAGTCCCCAGCTGTCCCACTCACCTGTTAAAGCCTACACTAGTCCCCAGCTGTCCACTCACCTGTTAAAGCCTACACTAGTCCCTGTTGTCCACTCACCTGTTAAAGCCTACACTAGTCCCCAGCTGTCCACTCACCTGTTAAAGCCTACACTAGTCCCTGTTGTCCACTCACCTGTTAAAGCCTACACTAGTCCCTGTTGTCCACTCACCTGTCCCTAAAGCCTACACTAGTCCCCAGCCCCAGCTGCCCACTCACCTGTTAAAGCCTACACTAGTCCCTGTTGTCCACTCACCTGTTAAAGCCTACACTAGTCCCTAGCTGTCCACTCACCTGTTAAAGCCTACACTAGTCCCCAGCTGCCCACTCACCTGTTAAAGCCTACACTAGTCCCTGTTGTCCACTCACCTGTTAAAGCCTACACTAGTCCCTGTTGTCCACTCACCTGTTAAAGCCTACACTAGTCCCCAGCTGTCCACTCACCTGTTAAAGCCTACACTAGTCCCTAGCTGTCCACTCACCTGTTAAAGCCTACACTAGTCCCTGTTGTCCACTCACCTGTTAAAGCCTACACTAGTCCCTAGCTGTCCACTCACCTGTTAAAGCCTACACTAGTCCCCAGCTGTCCACTCACCTGTTAAAGCCTACACTAGTCCCCAGCTGTCCACTCACCTGTTAAAGCCTACACTAGTCCCCAGCTGTCAACTCACCTGTTAAAGCCTACACTAGTCCCCAGCTGTCCACTCACCGAAGGCCTTCATGGGCTCCACCAGTTTGAGGGTGAACTGCTGGTCTTTCGGCAGCTCCTTCAGCATGCGAGCCACCTCGTAGTGACGTGATCCCACAATGTTCTTCCCGTTGATGCATTCTATGTGGTCTCCTACAGAGATCACCTTCACCTTGTCCACCACACTGCCCTCCTTGATACGCTGTTGGGGGGACCGGGGGGGAGAGAGACATCTATAAGACATTTCATCACACTGCCCTTCAATGTCAAGAGATGAAACAAGAGAAGAGTCCCCCTCAGCCAGCTGGTTCTGAGGCTCAGTTCACCAACCCAAACCAACCCCATAGAGCCTCAGGACAGCACTCAGCCAGCTGGTTCTGAGGCTCAGTTCCCCAACCCAAACAAACCCCATAGAGCAGGACAGCACTCAGAAAATCTGGCCCAACCAAATCATCACAAAGCAAAAACAAAAATATATCACCTATTGGAAAGACACCACAACACATCTAAGTAAACTTCAATGCTATTTGTCTCTAAACAGACAGTACATGGTGACAGACTAATTATCTGTTCAGGAAAACACTGACTAGGTACAGACTCTGTGAGCACAGTCTGGCTATAGAGACCGGTTGTCACAGACAAACCTGGCTGTCCAGAGAGGACAGTCTGGCTATAGAGACTGGTCGTCACAGACAAACCTGTCTGCCCAGAGAGGACAGTCTGGCTATAGAGACCGGTCGTCACAGACAAACCTGGCTGTCCAGAGAGGACAGTCTGGCTATAGAGACCGGTTGTCACAGACAAACCTAACTGCCCAGAGAGAACAGGCTGTGCTCACTCTGCTCCAGGGGAGAGGTAGAGACAGAGCTGCATTTCCTATTACACTGTGACAAATACTCAGACCGAAGAGAATCTTTCTTTCTCAAAATTATAATTCAGTACAAAGAATTTTAAACTTATAAAAGATTAAGAAAAAATAAAATATTTATTGGGTGAAAAGCCAAAATGTGCAGTTTTGGCAGCCAAATATGTGTCCTCCTGCCACAACCTCCATGTCATCTACAAGACCCTGCTAGGTAAAGTCCCCCCTTATCTCAGCTCGCTGGTCACCATAGCATCTCCCACCTGTAGCACACGCTCCAGCAGGTATATCTCTCTAGTCACCCCCAAAACCAATTCTTTCTTTGGACGCCTCTCCTTCCAGTTCTCTGCTGCCAATGACTGGAACGAACTACAAAATCTCTGAAACTGGAAACACTTATCTCCCTCACTAGCTTTAAGCACCAACTGTCAGAGCAGCTCACAGATTACTGCAGCTGTACATAGCCCACCTATAATTTAGCCCAAACAACTACCTCTTTCCCTACTGTATTTAATTTATTTATTTTGCTCCTTTGCACCCCATTATTTTTATTTCTACTTTGCACATTCTTCCATTGCAAAACTACCATTCCAGTGTTTTACTTGCTATATTGTATTTACTTTGCCACCATGGCCTTTTTTTGCCTTTACCTCCCTTATCTCACCTCATTTGCTCACATCGTATATAGACTTGTTTATACTGTATTATTGACTGTATGTTTGTTTTACTCCATGTGTAACTCTGTGTCGTTGTATGTGTCGAACTGCTTTGCTTTATCTTGGCCAGGTCGCAATTGTAAATGGGAACTTGTTCTCAACTTGCCTACCTGGTTAAATAAAGGTGAAATGAAATAAATACATTTAAAAAACCTGAGGGACAGCCAGTGAAAAGTGCAAAGTAATGTCGATAATATTTCCCATCTTGTTTTATCTTGTCTTTCATACCAATTCATGTGTCTTCTCAGTCATGTTGACACTGGTCTACTACCAGGTCATGTGTCTCCTCAGTCATGTTGACACTGGTCTACTACCAGCTCATGTGTCTTCTCAGTCATGTTGACACTGGTCTACTACCAGGTCATGTGTCTTCTCAGTCATGTTGACACTGGTCTACACTCATGTGTCTTCAGTCATGTCACTGGTCCACTACCAGGTCATTCTCTTCAGTCATGTTGACACTGGTCCACTACCAGGTCATGTGTCTTCTCAGTCATGTTGACACTGGTCTACTACCAGCTCATGTGTCTTCTCAGTCATGTTGACACTGGTCTACTACCATTGCTTTAATGTATTGTTGTTCTCATTAATATTGTTGTAGTTGTTGTTAATGGTTATCCCATGTCCACTACTACTATTATTATTGCTGTGTGTCCCACCATTTATTGATATATAAATATATATTTTCTATTTTTCTATATGTATACTTTGACAATGTAAGTAATAAGGAACTTGCCATGTCAATAAAGTCAATTTAAATTGAGATAGTGAGAGAGAGACAGACACAGAGAGCGAGACAGAGAGAGCGAGAGACAGATAGAGAGCGATAGACAGAGAGCGAGACCGATAGAGAGGAAGACAGAGAGAGAGACAGAGAGCAAGAGAGAGACATATAGACAGAGAGAGGAAGAGAGAGGAAGACAGAGAGAGAGAGACAGAGAGCAAGAGAGAGACATATAGACAGAGAGAGGAAGAGAGAGGAAGACAGAGAGAGAGAGACAGAGAGCAAGAGAGAGACATATAGACAGAGAGAGGAAGAGAGAGGAAGACAGAGAGAGAGAGATCAAAAGCCAAATGTTAACATTATCACGTAGCTCCCTCCAGTAACCAAGAACACAATCGTTCCTTGATTTTATCTGGCGGCTTTATTCTGTCGTTTTAGTCCGAATTATCACCTTCTGTGAGAACTACAGTATAAAGTTAATGAAAATACAGTTCAGCACACTTACAACCTTCTTGTCTTACGAGTGACTTATTAGCTTGGTATAACTCTGAAGTGCTGACATACATAAACAGTTTAGCCGGAGCTATAACAGTATCAGATGAAACGCATGAATAAAGGAAAAATACCTCATTGGCTGCTTATTACAGAAGGGAGGAAATAAAAAACTTCACATGTATTATTCCTGGCATGAATTCAGGCTTCCTCCTTAATTATTATAACGTTACCATCCTAACATACACACTTCAACCTTTACGAACGAACACCGAAGACATGAAAACTTAGCTAAGACAGCGCGGGTTTGCCTTCACTCCAAATGTGTGTTACTACGATAATAGTCCCCGTTCCAACAGTTCTGAGCCACGTAGTTCCGCTTGTCTTATCGTTCCCCCTCTAGCGAACACGGAAACAATTCAAACAAACAAAAACAACGACATCGACTTACAGGTTCATTATCAGTTACAATCACAACTTTTTGCCTTCTTTGATTTCAGACAAAAACTACTTCTGAAATATGTTTTAAAGTTCTAACTACAATCAGTTACAACAAATAAATGATGCTACAGTGTGTTGTATGATTTATCCTTTCCAGGTAAATCCCGAAAAAAGATTAGTAAAAAAAACTGGGTTCAAGAAACGTCCTATAAAGGAGAAGTTGAAAGGCTTCTCTTTGATAATGAGAGGCTTCAGAGAGTTTAAATAAAGAACAGATATTTGCAATGCAGATTTATCTCCTAATTTAGGGGCATCTGTTCTGTGCTGGATGGGTTTTGGTTGCTGTGTGAATATTAATTATCAATCTAATACAGGCTGATTCTGCTGAGGCTGACAAAAATCAAATCACATTTTATTTGTCACAAAAACATATTTACCGGATGTTATTGCAGGTGTAGCGAAATGCTTGTGTTCCTAGCTCCAACAGTGCAGTAATATCTAACAATTCACAACAATACTCACAAATCTAAAAAGTAAAAGAATGGAATTAAGAAATATATTAATATTAGGATGAGCAATGTTGGAGTGGCATTGACTGAAATACAGTAGAATACAGTATCTACAGTATGAGATGAGTAAAGCAGTATGTAAACATTATTAAAGTGACCAGTGTTTCCATGTCTATATATATAGAGCAGCAGCCTCTAAGTTGCAGGGTTGAGTAACCGGGTGGTAGCCGGGTAGTGATGGCTGTTTAACAGTCTGATGGCCTTGAGATAGAAGCTTTTTTCAGTCTCTCTGTCCCAGCTCGGGGTGAACAGGACGTGGCTCGGGTGGTTGATGTCCTTGATTATCTTTTCAGCCTTCCTGTGACATCGGGTGGTGTAGGTGTCCTGGAGGGCAGGTAGTTTGCCCCCGGTGATGCGTTGTGCAGACCGCACTACCCTCTGGAGAGCCTTATGGTTGTGGCGAAGCAGTTGCCATACCAGGCGGTGATACAGCCCGATAGGATGCTCTTGACTGTGCATCTGTAAAAGTTTGTGAGTGTTTTTGGTGACAAGCCAAATTTCTTCAGCCTCCTGAGGTTGAAGAGGCGCTGCTGTGCCTTCTTCACCACGCTGTCTGTGTGGGTGGACCAATTCAGTTTGTCAGTGATGTGTACGCCGAGGAACTTGAAGCTTTCCACCTTCTCCACTGCGGTCCCGTCATTGTGGATAGGGGGGTGTTCCCTCTGCTGTTTCCTGACGTCCACGATCATCTCCTTAGTTTTGTTGATGTTGAGTGAGAGGTTATTTTCCTGACACCACACTCCGAGGGCCCTCACCTCCCCCCTGTAGGCCGTCTCGTCATTGCTGGTAATCAAGCCAACTACTGTTGTGTCGTCTGCAAACTTGATGATTGAGTTGGAGGCGTGCTTGGCCACACAGTCATGGGTGAACAGGGAGTACAGGAGAGGGCCCCAGTGTTGAGGATCAGCGGAGTGGAGATGTTGTTTCCTACCATCACCACCTGGGGGCAGCCCGTCAGGAAGTCCAGGACCCAGTTGCCCAGGGCGGGGTCGAGACCCAGGGTCTCAAGCTTAATGATGAGTTTGGAGGGTACTATGGTGTTGAATGCTGAGCTGTTGTCGATGAACAGCATTCTTACATTGGTATTCCTCTTGTCCAGATGGGTTAGGGCAGTGTGCAGTGTGATAGTGATTGTATCGTCTGTGGATCTATTGGGGCGGTAAACAAATTGAAGTGGGTCTAGGGTGTCAGGTAGGGTGGAGGTGATATGGTCCTTGACTAGTCTCTCAAAGCACTTCATGATGACAGAGGTGAGTGCTACGGGGCGATAGTCATTTAGTTCAGTTATCTTTGCTTTCTTGGGTACAGGAACAATGGTGGACATCTTGAAGCATGTGGGGACAGCAGACTGGGATAGGGAGAGATTGAATATGTCCGTTAATTAACACTCCAGCATGCTCTGAGGACGCGGCTGGGGATGCCGCCTGGGCCGGCAGCCTTGCGAGGGTTAACACGTTTAAATGTCTTACTTCGGCTACGGAGGAGGAGAGCCCACAGTCCTTGGTAGCGGGCCGCGTTGGTGGCACTGTGTTTTCCTCAAAGCGGGGGAAGAAGGTGTTTAGCTTGTCCGGGAGAAAGATGTCGGTGTCCGCGACCTGGCTGGTTTTCTTTTTGTAGTCCATGATTGTCTGTAGACTCTGCCACATACGTCTCGTGTCTGAGCCGTTGAATTGTGAGATGGAGTTTCTCACTCACTAAACCCTCATCAACGACCAGCTCCCTGAATACCACTTCACAATATCCACTATTACTATGGGCCCTGGTCAAATGTAGTGCCCTACATAGGGAGTAGCCCCGGTCAAATGTAGTGCCCTACATAGGGAGTAGCCCCGGTCAAATGTAGTGCCCTACATAGGGAGTAGCCCTGGTCAAATGTAGTGCCCTACATAGGGAGTAACCCTAGTCAAATGTAGTGCCCTACATAGGGAGTAGCCCTGGTCAAATGTAGTGCCCTACATAGGGAGTAGCCCTGGTCAAATGTAGTGCCCTACATAGGAAATAGGGTGCCATTTGGGACATTGTCCCTAAGCAGGTTTGTGTCCCCTGGGGTGTGAGTCTGATGTTGGGGTGTCTGTCCGATGTTGGGGTGTCTGTCTGATGTTGGGGTGTCTGTCTGATGTTGGGGTGTCTGTGTCTGTCTGATGTTGGGGTGTCTGTCTGATGTTGGGGTGTCTGTCTGATGTTGGGGTGTCTGTCTGATGTTGGGGTGTCTGTCTGATGTTGGGGTGTCTGTCCGATGTTGGGGTGTCTGTCCGATGTTGGGGTGTCTGTCCTGATGTTGGGGTGTCTGTCCTGTCTGATGTTGGGGTGTCTGTCCTGATGTTGGGGTGTCTGTCCTGATGTTGGGGTGTCTGTCTGATGTTGGGGTGTCTGTCTGATGTTGGGGTGTCTGTCTGATGTTGGGGTGTCTGTCTGATGTTGGATGTTGTGTCTGTCTGATGTTGGGGTGTCTGTCTGATGTTGGGGTGTCTGTCTGATGTTGGGGTGGTTGTGTCTGTCTGATGTTGGGGTGGGGTGGGTGTCTGTCTGATGTTGGGGTGTCTGTCTGATGTTGGGGTGTCTGTCTGATGTCGGGTTGGGGTGTCTGTCTGATGTCTGTCTGATGGGGGTGTCTGTCTGTCTGATGTTGGGGTGTCTGTCTGTCTGATGTGTTGGGGTGTCTGTCTGATGTTGGGGTGTCTGTCTGTCTGTCTGATGTTGGGGTGTCTGTCTGATGTCTGTCTGATGTTGGGGTGTCTGTCTGATGTCGGGGTGTCTGTCTGATGTCGGGGTGTCTGGATGTGTCTGTCTGATGTCGGGGTGTCTGTCTGATGTTGGTTGGGGTGTCTGTCTGATGTTGGGGTGTCTGTCTGATGTTGGGGTGTCTGTCTGATGTTGGGGTGTCTGTCTGATGTTGGGGTGTCTGTCTGATGTTGGGGTGTCTGATGTTGGGGTGTCTGTCTGATGTTGGGGTGTCTGTCTGATGTTGGGGTGTCTGTCTGATGTTGGGGTGTCTGTCTGATGTTGGGGTGTCTGGTGTCTGTCTGATGTTGGGGTGGGGTGTCTGTCTGATGTTGGGGATGTTGGGGTGTCTGTCTGATGTTGGGGTGTCTGGTTGTGTCTGTCTGATGTTGGGGTGTCTGTCTGATGTTGGGGTGTCTGTCTGATGTTGGGGTGTCTGTCTGATGTTGGGTGTCTGTCTGATGTTGGGGTGTCTGTCTGATGTTGGGGTGTCTGTCTGATGTTGGGGTGTCTGTCTGTCTGATGTTGGGGTGGGTGTCTGTCTGATGTTGGGGTGGGTGTCTGTCTGATGTTGGGGTGTCTGTCTGATGTTGGGGTGGGTGTCTGTCTGATGTTGGGGTGTCTGTCTGATGTTGGGGTGTCTGTCTGATGTTGGGGTGTCTGTCTGATGTTGGGGTGTCTGATGTTGGGGTGTCTGATGTTGGGGTGTCTGTCTGATGTTGGGGTTGTGTCTGATGTTGGGGTGTCTGATGTTGGGGTGTGTCTGATGTTGGGGTGTCTGATGTTGGGGTGTCTGATGTTGGGGTGTCTGCCTTGTCTGTCCAATGTAAACACTGATTTATCAAAACCCTTATCAGTAGTAAATCACTGGTGTGTAATGCACTGAAGATGCCATGATGACATGACGCTTCACGGACACAAGGTGGCGTCTTGGAGCAATCGGTTTCACTCTCTCTATGCAAGACGTTGGTGGAAAAGTCTGACCTTAAGGAGTACTAAACTTGCATCTCTTCAATAATCATGAATCATTTCTAAAGCAGGAATTTTGCTCGGACTGTCTGGGGGTGGTCTGAGTGGGGAGGGAACCTAGTTGTTATTGGCAAAGAGGGTCTGAGTGGGGAGGGAACCTAGCTGTTATTGGTAGAGAGGTTCTGAGTGGAGGAGGGAACCTAGCTGTTATTGGCAGATAGGGTCTGAGTGGGGAGGGAACCTAGCTGTTATTGGTAGAGAGGTTCTGAGTGGAGGAGGGAACCTAGCTGTTATTGGCAGAGAGGGTCTGAGTGGGGAGGGAACCTAGCTGTTATTGGTAGAGAGGGTCTGAGTGGGACAATTTCCCAGTATTATTCCAACCTCATAGTGTGGAAATATACAGTATATAAAATGCAGGAAAATCATGTTTTTGTCACGCCCTGATCTGTTTCACCTGTCTTTGTGATTGTCTCCACTCACCTCCAGGTGTCACCCGTTTTTCCCATTATCCCCTGGGTATTTAGTCCTGTGTTCTCTGTTTGTTTGTTGCCAGTTCGTCTTGTCATGTCAAGTCAACCAGCGTGTTTTTCCGTGCTCCTGCTTTTTCCAAGTCTCTGTTGTTCTAGTCCTCCCGGTTCTGGCCTTTGCCTGTCCTGACACTGAGCCCGCCTGCCTGACCATTCAGCCTGCCTGCCACTCTGTACTTCCTGGACTCCGACCTGGTTCTGATATTTTGCCTGTCCACGGCCCGTCTCTTTCCTGCCCCTTGTTTTATAATCAGAGACTCTAAACATCTGCCTCCAGTGTCTGCATCTGGGCCCTGTATCGTTATAGTGTTTGACTGCATCTGGGCCCTGTATCGTTATAGTGTTTGACTGCACTGGGCCTTTAATGATTCAACCATTGTATAATATATGATACGATTCAATAAATTGATTGATTTCATTGATTCAATCTATTCGATTGATTGACTGTTAGATTATTGGTAAACGATAGACAGACGGACGGATAAAGTGAATAGGATCTGGGGAGGGAGAGACAGACACACAGATAGACAGACGGACGGATGGACGATCATATCAACAGATGAACTCCTACATACCTTGATGAAGGCGTAACCCGCCCCGTTATCTGTGATGGTGAGGCCCAGGGCGTCCTCTGACTTAAACACCTCCACCTCCTTCTTAATGGCTTTAATGTGGGCGAATATAAAGTCCTCCAGGCCGATCTGACCACCAAGCAGCTTCTCCATGTCGATCTTATGGGTGTTCAATGTACAGAACAGGATCTGGGGAGGGAGAGACAGACAGACAAATTCATGAACAGGATCTGGGGAGAGACAGAAAGACAGACAGACAGACAGACAGACAGACAGACAGACAGACAGACAGACAGACAGACAGACAGACAGACAGACAGACAGACAGACAGACAGACAGATATTAATGAACAGGATCTGGGGAGGGAGAGACATATTAATGTTGAGCGGTATTGATGAGATAAACTTCATATTAAATACTGATGAAACATATCAGTTCTATGAGAACACAACATAACACTGAACAAAAATATAAACGCAACATGCAACAATTTCAAAGATTTGACTGAGTTCATATAAGGATATCAGTCAATTAAAATAAATTCATTCGGCCTTAATCTATGGATTTCACATGACTAGGAATACAGATATGCATCTGTTGGTCACAGATACCTTAACAAAAAAGGTAGGGGTGTGGATCAAAAAAACAGTCAGTATCTGGTGTGACCATTTGCCTCATGCAGCACGACACATCTCCTTCACATAGAGCTGATCAGGCTGTTGATTGTGGCCTGTGGAATGTTGTCCCACTCCTCTTCAATGGCTGTGCGAAGTCGCTGGATATTGGGCGTGAACTGAAACACGTTGAAGTACAAGTCGATCCAGAGCATCCCAAACATGCTCAATGGGTGACATGTCTGGTGAGCATTCAGGCCATGGAAGAACTGGGACATTTTCAGCTTCCAGGAATTGTGTACAGATCCTTGCGACATGAGGCCGTACATTATCATGCTGAAACATGAGGTGATGGCGGTGGATGAATGGTACGACAACGGGCCTCAGGATCTCGTCACGGTATCTCTGTGCATTCAAATTGCCATCAATAAAATGCAGTTGTGTTCACTCTCCATACCATACGCCACCATGGGGCACTCTGCTCACAACGTGGACATCAACAAACCGCTCGCCGACACCACGCCATTTGGCCGGTACAATTGAAACCTGGAATCATCCGTGAAGAGCTTCTCTAACCTGCCAGTGGCCATCGAAGGTGAACATTTGCCCACTGAGGCTGAAATGCAGTCAAATCAAGACCCTGATGTGGACGACGAGCACGCAGATGAGCTTCCCTGCGACGGTTTCTGACAGTTTGTGCAGAAATTCTTTGGTTGTGTAAACCCACAGTTTTCAAATCAAATCAAATTTTATTTGTCACATACACATGGTTAGCAGATGTTAATGCGAGTGTAGCGAAATGCTTGTGCTTCTAGTTCCGACAATGCAGTAATAACCAACAAGTAATCTAACTAACAATTCCAAAACTACTGTCTTATACACAGTGTAAGGGGATAAAGAATATGTACATAAGGATATATGAATGAGTGATGGTACAGAGCAGCATAGGCAAGATACAGTAGATGGTATCGAGTACAGTATATACATATGAGATGAGTATGTAAACAAAGTGGCATAGTTAAAGTGGCTAGTGATACATGTATTACATAAGGATGCAGTCGATGATATAGAGTACAGTATATACGTATGCATATGAGATGAATAATGTAGGGTAAGTAACATTATATAAGGTAGCATTGTTTACAGTGGCTAGTGATATATTTACATAATTTCCCATCAATTCCCATTATTAAAGTGAATGGAGTTGAGTCAGTGTCAGTGTCAGTGTGTTGGCAGCAGCCACTCAATGTTTGTGGTGGCTGTTTAACAGTCTGATGGCCTTGAGATAGAAGCTGTTTTTCAGTCTCTCGGTCCCAGCTTTGATGCACCTGTACTGACCTCGCCTTCTGGATGATAGCGGGGGGAACAGGCAGTGGCTCGGGTGGTTGATGTCCTTGATGATCTTTATGGCCTTCCTGTAACATCGGGTGGTGTAGGTGTCCTGGAGGGCAGGTAGTTTGCCCCTGGTGATGCGTTGTGCAGACCTCACTACCCTCTGGAGAGCCTTCCGGTTGAGGGCGGAGCAGGTGCCATACCAGGCGGTGATACAGCCCGCCAGGATGCTCTCGATTGTGCATCTGTAGAAGTTTGTGAGTGCTTTTGGTGACAAGCCGAATTTCTTCAGCCTCCTGAGGTTGAAGAGGCGCTGCTGCGCCTTCTTCACGATGCTGTCTGTGTGAGTGGACCAATTCAGTTTGTCTGTGATGTGTATGCCGAGGAACTTAAAACTTGCTACCCTCTCCACTACTGTTCCATCGATGTGGATAGGGGGTGTTCCCTCTGCTGTTTCCTGAAGTCCACAATCATCTCCTTAGTTTTGTTGACGTTGAGAGTGAGGTTATTTTCCTGACAACACACTCCGAGGGCCCTCACCTCCTCCCTGTAGGCCGTCTCGTCGTTGTTGGTAATCAAGCCTACCACTGTTGTGTCGTCCGCAAACTTGATGATTGAGTTGGAGGCGTGCGTGGCCACGCAGTCGTGGGTGAACAGGGAGTACAGGAGAGGGCTCAGAACGCACCCTTGTGGGGCCCCAGTGTTGAGGATCAGCGGGGAGGAGATGTTGTTTCCTACCATCACCACCTGGGGGCGGCCCGTCAGGAAGTCCAGTACCCAGTTGCACAGGGCGGGGTCGAGACCCAGGGTCTCGAGCTTGATGACGAGCTTGGAGGGTACTATGGTGTTGAATGCCGAGCTGTAGTCGATGAACAGCATTCTCACATAGGTATTCCTCTTGTCCAGATAGGTTAGGGCAGTGTGCAGTGTGGTTGAGATTGCATTGTCTGTGGACCTATTTGGGCGGTAAGCAAATTGGAGTGGGTCTAGGGTGTCAGGTAGGGTGGAGGTGATATGGTCCTTGACTAGTCTCTCAAAGCACTTCATGATGACGGAAGTGAGTGCTACGGGGCGGTAGTCGTTTAGCTCAGTTACCTTAGCTTTCTTGGGAACAGGAACAATGGTGGCCCTCTTGAAGCATGTGGGAACAGCAGACTGGTATAGGGATTGATTGAATATGTCCGTAAACACACCGGCCAGCTGGTCTGCGCATGCTCTGAGGGCGCGGCTGGGGATGCCGTCTGGGCCTGCAGCCTTGCGAGGGTTAACACGTTTAAATGTCTTACTCACCTCGGCTGCAGTGAAGGAGAGACCGCATGTTTTCGTTGCAGGCCGTGTCAGTGGCACTGTATTGTCCTCAAAGCGGGCAAAAAGTTATTTAGTCTGCCTGGGAGCAAGACATCCTGGTCCGTGACTGGGCTGGATTTCTTCCTGTAGTCCGTGATTGACTGTAGACCCTGCCACATGCCTCTTGTGTCTGAGCCGTTGAATTGAGATTCTACTTTGTCTCTGTACTGACGCTTAGCTTGTTTGATAGCCTTGCGGAGGGAATAGCTGCACTGTTTGTATTCGGTCATGTTACCAGACACCTTGCCCTGATTAAAAGCAGTGGTTCGCGCTTTCAATTTCACGCGAATGCTGCCATCAATCCACGGTTTCTGGTTAGGGAATGTTTTAATCGTTGCTATGGGAACGACATCTTCAACGCACGTTCTAATGAACTCGCACACCGAATCAGCGTATTCGTCAATATTGTTTTCTGACGCAATACGAAACATATCCCAGTCCACGTGATGGAAGCAGTCTTGGAGTGTGGAGTCAGCTTGGTCGGACCAGCGTTGGACAGACCTCAGCGTGGGAGCCTCTTGTTTTAGTTTCTGTCTGTAGGCAGGGATCAACAAAATGGAGTCGTTTATCAAGGGTGGCTGGTTTCAGACTATCCCACTGGTGAAGAAGCCCGGATGTTAAGGTCCTGGGCTGGCGTGGTTAATTCTCTAAAAGGACGTTGGAGGAGGCTTATGGTAGAGAAATTAACATGAACATTTCTGGCAACAGCTCTGGTGGACATTCCAGCAATCAGCTCCTTCAAAATTTGAGACATCTGTGGGATTGTGTTGTGACAAACCTGCACATTTTAGAGTTGTTTTTTTATTGTCCCCAGCACAAGGTGCACCTGTGTAATGATCATGCTGTTTAATCAGCTTCTGATATGCCACAACTCTCAGGTGCACTAAATTTGAGAGAAATAAGCTTTTTGTGTGTATGGAAAATTTCTGGGATCTTTAATTTCAGCTCATGAAACAATGGGACCAACACTACACATCAACGTGAATCCTATTTGTAAGAAGCATTTGTTTGTTACCCAGACCCCTGTTTTACGCTGCTGCTACTCTTTGTTTGTAATATATGCATAGTCAGTTTAACACTACCTACATGTACATATTACCTCAATTACCTCAATCTAAGCTAGATGCCCTCAATCTCACACAAATCATCAAGGAACCCACCTGGTACAACCCTAAATCTGTAAACAAGGGCACCCTCATAGACGTCATCCTGACCAACTGGCCCTCCAAATACACCTCCGCTGTCTTCAACCAGGATCTCAGCGATCACTGCCTCATTGCCTGTATCCACTACGGATCCGCAGTCAAACGACCACCCCTCATCACTGTCAAACGCTCCCGAAAACACTTCTGCGAGCAGGCCTTTCTAATCGACCTGGCCCGGGTATCCTGGAAGGATATTGACCTCATCCCGTCAGTTGAGGATGCCTGGTCATTCTTTAAAAGTAACTTCCTCACCATTTTAGATAAGCATGCTCCGTTCAAAAAATGCAGAACTAAGAACAGATATAGCCCTTGGTTCACTCCAGACCTGACTGCCCTCGACCAGCACAAAAAGATCCTGTGGCGGACTGCAATAGCATCGAATAGTCCCCGCGATATGCAACTGTTCAGGGAAGTCAGGAACCAATACACGCAGTCAGTCAGGAAAGTCAAGGCCAGCTTCTTCAGGCAGAAATTTGCATCCTGTAGCTCTAACTCCAAAAAGTTCTGGGACACTGTGAAGTCCATGGAGAACAAGAGCACCTCCTCCCAGCTGCCCACTGCACTGAGGCTAGGTAACACGGTCACCACCGATAAATCCATGATTATCGAAAACTTCAATAAGCATTTTTCAACAGCTGGCCATGCCTTCCTCCTGGCTACTCCAACCTCGGCCAACAGCCCCCCCCCGCAGCTACTCGCCCAAGCCTCTCCAGGTTCTCCTTTACCCAAATCCAGATAGCAGATGTTCTGAAAGAGCTGCAAAACCTGGACCCGTACAAATCAGCTGGGCTTGACAATCTGGACCCCTATTTCTGAAACTATCCTCCGCCATTGTCGCAACCCCTATTACCAGCCTGTTCAACCTCTCTCTGCTAAACCCTATTACCAGCCTGTTCAACCTCTCTCTCTGCTAAACCCTATTACCAGCCTGTTCAACCTCTCTCTCTGCTAAACCCTATTACCAGCCTGTTCAACCTCTCTCTCTGCTAAACCCTATTACCAGCCTGTTCAACCTCTCTCTCTGCTAACCCCTATTACCAGCCTGTTCAACCTCTCTCTGCTAAACCCTATTACCAGCCTGTTCAACCTCTCTCTCTGCTAAACCCTATTACCAGCCTGTTCAACCTCTCTCTCTGCTAAACCCTATTACCAGCCTGTTCAACCTCTCTCTCTGCTAAACCCTATTACCAGCCTGTTCAACCTCTCTCTCTGCTAAACCCTATTACCAGCCTGTTCAACCTCTCTCTGCTAAACCCTATTACCAGCCTGTTCAACCTCTCTCTCTGCTAACCCCTATTACCAGCCTGTTCAACCTCTCTTTCATATCGTCTGAGATCCCCAAGGATTGAAGCTGCCGCAGTCATCCCCCTCTTCAAAGGGGGAGACACCCTGGACCCAAACTGTTACAGACCTATATCCATCCTGCCCTGCCTATCTAAGGTCAACCTCTCTCTCTGCTAAACCCTATTACCAGCCTGTTCAACCTCTCTCTCTGCTAACCCCTATTACCAGCCTGTTCAACCTCTCTCTCTAACCCCTATTACCAGCCTAACCTCTCTCTCTGCTAAACCCTATTACCAGCCTGTTCAACCTCTCTCTCTGCTAAACCCTATTACCAGCCTGTTCAACCTCTCTCTGCTAAACCCTATTACCAGCCTGTTCAACCTCTCTCTCTGCTAAACCCTATTACCAGCCTGTTCAACCTCTCTCTCTGCTAAACCCTATTACCAGCCTGTTCAACCTCTCTCTCTGCTAACCCCTATTACCAGCCTGTTCAACCTCTCTCTCTGCTAAACCCTATTACCAGCCTGTTCAACCTCTCTCTGCTAAACCCTATTACCAGCCTGTTCAACCTCTCTCTCTGCTAAACCCTATTACCAGCCTGTTCAACCTCTCTCTGCTAAACCCTATTACCAGCCTGTTCAACCTCTCTCTCTGCTAAACCCTATTACCAGCCTGTTCAACCTCTCTCTCTGCTAAACCCTATTACCAGCCTGTTCAACCTCTCTCTCTGCTAAACCCTATTACCAGCCTGTTCAACCTCTCTCTCTGCTAAACCCTATTACCAGCCTGTTCAACCTCTCTCTCTGCTAAACCCTATTACCAGCCTGTTCAACCTCTCTCTGCTAAACCCTATTACCAGCCTGTTCAACCTCTCTCTCTGCTAAACCCTATTACCAGCCTGTTCAACCTCTCTCTCTGCTAAACCCTATTACCAGCCTGTTCAACCTCTCTCTCTGCTAAACCCTATTACCAGCCTGTTCAACCTCTCTCTCTGCTAAACCCTATTACCAGCCTGTTCAACCTCTCTCTCTGCTAAACCCTATTACCAGCCTGTTCAACCTCTCTCTCTGCTAAACCCTATTACCAGCCTGTTCAACCTCTCTCTCTGCTAAACCCTATTACCAGCCTGTTCAACCTCTCTCTCTGCTAAACCCTATTACCAGCCTGTTCAACCTCTCTCTGCTAAACCCTATTACCAGCCTGTTCAACCTCTCTCTCTGCTAAACCCTATTACCAGCCTGTTCAACCTCTCTCTCTGCTAAACCCTATTACCAGCCTGTTCAACCTCTCTCTCTGCTAAACCCTATTACCAGCCTGTTCAACCTCTCTCTCTGCTAAACCCTATTACCAGCCTGTTCAACCTCTCTCTGCTAAACCCTATTACCAGCCTGTTCAACCTCTCTCTCTGCTAAACCCTATTACCAGCCTGTTCAACCTCTCTCTGCTAAACCCTATTACCAGCCTGTTCAACCTCTCTCTCTGCTAAACCCTATTACCAGCCTGTTCAACCTCTCTCTCTGCTAAACCCTATTACCAGCCTGTTCAACCTCTCTCTGCTAAACCCTATTACCAGCCTGTTCAACCTCTCTCTCTGCTAAACCCTATTACCAGCCTGTTCAACCTCTCTCTGCTAAACCCTATTACCAGCCTGTTCAACCTCTCTCTGCTAAACCCTATTACCAGCCTGTTCAACCTCTCTCTCTGCTAAACCCTATTACCAGCCTGTTCAACCTCTCTCTCTGCTAAACCCTATTACCAGCCTGTTCAACCTCTCTCTGCTAAACCCTAACCCTGTTCAACCTCTCTCTCTGCTAAACCCTATTACCAGCCTGTTCAACCTCTCTCTCTGCTAAACCCTATTACCAGCCTGTTCAACCTCTCTCTCTGCTAAACCCTATTACCAGCCTGTTCAACCTCTCTCTCTAAACCCTATTACCAGCCTGTTCAACCTCTCTCTCTGCTAAACCCTATTACCAGCCTGTTCAACCTCTCTCTCTGCTAAACCCTATTACCAGCCTGTTCAACCTCTCTCTCTGCTAAACCCTATTACCAGCCTGTTCAACCTCTCTCTCTGCTAAACCCTATTACCAGCCTGTTCAACCTCTCTCTCTGCTAAACCCTATTACCAGCCTGTTCAACCTCTCTCTCTGCTAAACCCTATTACCAGCCTGTTCAACCTCTCTCTGCTAAACCCTATTACCAGCCTGTTCAACCTCTCTCTCTGCTAAACCCTATTACCAGCCTGTTCAACCTCTCTCTCTGCTAAACCCTATTACCAGCCTGTTCAACCTCTCTCTCTGCTAAACCCTATTACCAGCCTGTTCAACCTCTCTCTCTGCTAAACCCTATTACCAGCCTGTTCAACCTCTCTCTCTGCTAAACCCTATTACCAGCCTGTTCAACCTCTCTCTCTGCTAAACCCTATTACCAGCCTGTTCAACCTCTCTCTCTGCTAAACCCTATTACCAGCCTGTTCAACCTCTCTCTCTGCTAAACCCTATTACCAGCCTGTTCAACCTCTCTCTCTGCTAAACCCTATTACCAGCCTGTTCAACCTCTCTCTGCTAAACCCTATTACCAGCCTGTTCAACCTCTCTCTGCTAAACCCTATTACCAGCCTGTTCAACCTCTCTCTCTGCTAAACCCTATTACCAGCCTGTTCAACCTCTCTCTCTGCTAAACCCTATTACCAGCCTGTTCAACCTCTCTCTGCTAAACCCTATTACCAGCCTGTTCAACCTCTCTCTCTGCTAAACCCCTATTACCAGCCTGTTCAACCTCTCTCTCTGCTAAACCCTATTACCAGCCTGTTCAACCTCTCTCTCTGCTAAACCCTATTACCAGCCTGTTCAACCTCTCTCTCACCTCTGCTAAACCCTATTACCAGCCTGTTCAACCTCTCTCTGCTAAACCCTATTACCAGCCTGTTCAACCTCTCTCTGCTAAACCCTATTACCAGCCTGTTCAACCTCTCTCTCTGCTAAACCCTATTACCAGCCTGTTCAACCTCTCTCTCTGCTAAACCCTATTACCAGCCTGTTCAACCTCTCTCTCTGCTAAACCCTATTACCAGCCTGTTCAACCTCTCTCTCTGCTAAACCCTATTACCAGCCTGTTCAACCTCTCTCTCTGCTAAACCCTATTACCAGCCTGTTCAACCTCTCTCTCTGCTAAACCCTATTACCAGCCTGTTCAACCTCTCTCTCTGCTAAACCCTATTACCAGCCTGTTCAACCTCTCTCTGCTAAACCCTATTACCAGCCTGTTCAACCTCTCTCTGCTAAACCCTATTACCAGCCTGTTCAACCTCTCTCTCTGCTAAACCCTATTACCAGCCTGTTCAACCTCTCTCTGCTAAACCCTATTACCAGCCTGTTCAACCTCTCTCTGCTAAACCCTATTACCAGCCTGTTCAACCTCTCTCTCTGCTAAACCCTATTACCAGCCTGTTCAACCTCTCTCTCTGCTAAACCCTATTACCAGCCTGTTCAACCTCTCTCTCTGCTAAACCCTATTACCAGCCTGTTCAACCTCTCTCTCTGCTAAACCCTATTACCAGCCTGTTCAACCTCTCTCTCTGCTAAACCCTATTACCAGCCTGTTCAACCTCTCTCTCTGCTAAACCCTATTACCAGCCTGTTCAACCTCTCTCTCTGCTAAACCCTATTACCAGCCTGTTCAACCTCTCTCTCTGCTAAACCCTATTACCAGCCTGTTCAACCTCTCTCTCTGCTAAACCCTATTACCAGCCTGTTCAACCTCTCTCTCTGCTAAACCCTATTACCAGCCTGTTCAACCTCTCTCTCTGCTAAACCCTATTACCAGCCTGTTCAACCTCTCTCTCTGCTAAACCCTATTACCAGCCTGTTCAACCTCTCTCTGCTAAACCCTATTACCAGCCTGTTCAACCTCTCTCTGCTAAACCCTATTACCAGCCTGTTCAACCTCTCTCTCTGCTAAACCCTATTACCAGCCTGTTCAACCTCTCTCTCTGCTAAACCCTATTACCAGCCTGTTCAACCTCTCTCTCTGCTAAACCCTATTACCAGCCTGTTCAACCTCTCTCTCTGCTAAACCCTATTACCAGCCTGTTCAACCTCTCTCTCTGCTAAACCCTATTACCAGCCTGTTCAACCTCTCTCTCTGCTAAACCCTATTACCAGCCTGTTCAACCTCTCTCTCTGCTAAACCCTATTACCAGCCTGTTCAACCTCTCTCTCTGCTAAACCCTATTACCAGCCTGTTCAACCTCTCTCTGCTAAACCCTATTACCAGCCTGTTCAACCTCTCTCTCTGCTAAACCCTATTACCAGCCTGTTCAACCTCTCTCTCTGCTAAACCCTATTACCAGCCTGTTCAACCTCTCTCTCTGCTAAACCCTATTACCAGCCTGTTCAACCTCTCTCTCTGCTAAACCCTATTACCAGCCTGTTCAACCTCTCTCTCTGCTAAACCCCTATTACCAGCCTGTTCAACCTCTCTCTCTGCTAAACCCTATTACCAGCCTGTTCAACCTCTCTCTCTGCTAACCCCTATTACCAGCCTGTTCAACCTCTCTCTGCTAAACCCTATTACCAGCCTGTTCAACCTCTCTCTCTGCTAAACCCTATTACCAGCCTGTTCAACCTCTCTCTCTGCTAAACCCTATTACCAGCCTGTTCAACCTCTCTCTCTGCTAAACCCTATTACCAGCCTGTTCAACCTCTCTCTCTGCTAACCCTATTACCAGCCTGTTCAACCTCTCTTCTGCTAACCCCTATTACCAGCCTGTTCAACCTCTCTCTCTGCTAAACCCTATTACCAGCCTGTTCAACCTCTCTCTCTGCTAAACCCTATTACCAGCCTGTTCAACCTCTCTCTGCTAAACCCTATTACCAGCCTGTTCAACCTCTCCTTCTGCTAAACCCTATTACCAGCCTGTTCAACCTCTCCTGCTAAACCCTATTACCAGCCTGTTCAACCTCTCTCTCTGCTAAACCCTATTACCAGCCTGTTCAACCTCTCCTTCTGCTAACCCTATTACCAGCCTGTTCAACCTCTCCTCTGCTAAACCCTATTACCAGCCTGTTCAACCTCTCCTTCTGCTAACCCCTATTACCAGCCTGTTCAACCTCTCTCTCTGCTAAACCCTATTACCAGCCTGTTCAACCTCTCTCTCTGCTAAACCCTATTACCAGCCTGTTCAACCTCTCTCTGCTAACCCCTATTACCAGCCTGTTCAACCTCTCTCTCTGCTAAACCCTATTACCAGCCTGTTCAACCTCTCTCTGCTAAACCCTATTACCAGCCTGTTCAACCTCTCTCTGCTAAACCCTATTACCAGCCTGTTCAACCTCTCTCTCTGCTAAACCCTATTACCAGCCTGTTCAACCTCTCTCTGCTAACCCTATTACCAGCCTGTTCAACCTCTCTCTGCTAAACCCTATTACCAGCCTGTTCAACCTCTCTCTCTGCTAAACCCCTATTACCAGCCTGTTCAACCTCTCTCTCTGCTAAACCCTATTACCAGCCTGTTCAACCTCTCTCTGCTAAACCCTATTACCAGCCTGTTCAACCTCTCTCTGCTAAACCCTATTACCAGCCTGTTCAACCTCTCTCTCTGCTAACCCCTATTACCAGCCTGTTCAACCTCTCTCTCTGCTAACCCCTATTACCAGCCTGTTCAACCTCTCTCTCTGCTAACCCCTATTACCAGCCTGTTCAACCTCTCTCTCTCTGCTAACCCCTATTACCAGCCTGTTCAACCTCTCTCTCTGCTAACCCCTATTACCAGCCTGTTCAACCTCTCTCTCTGCTAAACCCCTATTACCAGCCTGTTCAACCTCTCTCTCTGCTAAACCCTATTACCAGCCTGTTCAACCTCTCTCTCTGCTAAACCCTATTACCAGCCTGTTCAACCTCTCTCTCTGCTAAACCCTATTACCAGCCTGTTCAACCTCTCTCTCTGCTAAACCCTATTACCAGCCTGTTCAACCTCTCTCTCCAGCCTGCTAAACCCTATTACCAGCCTGTTCAACCTCTCTCTCTGCTAACCCCTATTACCAGCCTGTTCAACCTCTCTCTCTGCTAAACCCTATTACCAGCCTGTTCAACCTCTCTTTCTGCTAAACCCTATTACCAGCCTGTTCAACCTCTCTCTCTGCTAAACCCTATTACTAGCCTGTTCAACCTCTCTCTCTGCTAAACCCTATTACCAGCCTGTTCAACCTCTCTTTCTGCTAAACCCTATTACTAGCCTGTTCAACCTCTCTCTCTGCTAAACCCTATTACCAGCCTGTTCAACCTCTCTTTCTGCTAAACCCTATTACCAGCCTGTTCAACCTCTCTCTCTGCTAAACCCTATTACCAGCCTGTTCAACCTCTCTTTCATATCGTCTGAGATCCCCAAGGATTGGAAAGCTGCCGCAGTCATCCCCCTCTTCAAAGGGGGAGACACCCTGGACCCAAACTGTTACAGACCTATATCCATCCTGCCCTGCCTATCTAAGGTCTTCGAAAGCCAAGTTAACAAACAGATCACCGACCATTTCGAATCCCACCGTACCTTCTCCGCTATGCAATCTGTTTTCCGAGCTGGTCATGGGTGCACCTCAGCCACGCTCAAGGTCCTAAACGATATCATAACAGCCATCGATAAGAGACAATACTGTGCCGCCGTATTCATCGACCTGGCCAAGGCTTTCGGCTCTGTCAATCACCACATTCTTATCGGCAGACTCAACAGCCTTGGTTTCTCAAATGACTGCCTCGCCTGGTTCACCAACTACTTCTCAGACAGAGTTCAGTGTGTCAAATCGGAGGGCCTGTTGTCCGGACGTCTGGCAGTCTCTATGGGGGTGCCACAGGGTTAAAGTCTCGGGCCGACTCTTTTCTCTGTATACATCAATGATGTCGCTCTTGCTGCTGGTGATTCTCTGATCCACCTCTGTGCAGACGACTCTATTCTGTATACTTCTGGCCCTTCTTTGGACAATGTGTTAACAAACCTCCAGAGGGCTTCAATGCCATACAACTCTCCTTCCGTGGCCTCTAACTGCTCTTAAATGCAAGTAAAACTAAATGCATGCTTTCCAACCGATCGCTGCCTGCACCTGCCTGCCCGCCGAGCATCACTACTCTGGACGGTTTTGACTTAGAATATGTGGGCAACTACAAATACCTAGGGGTCTGGTTAGACTGTAAACTCTCATTCCAGACTCACATCAAGCATCTCCAATCCAAATCTAGAACCGGCTTCCTATTGCACAACAAAGCATCCTTCACTCATGCTGCCAAACATACCCTCGTAAAACTGACTATCCTACCGATCCTTGACTTCGGCGATGTCATTTACAAAATAGCCTCCAACACTCTACTCAAAAAATTGATTGCAGTCTATCACAGTGCCATCCGTTTTGTCACCAAAGCCCCATATACTACCCACCACTGCGACCTGTATGCTCTCGTTGGCTGGTCCTCACTACATATTCGCTGCCAAACCCACTGGTTCCAAGTCATCTATAAGTCTTTGCTAGGTAAAGCCCCGCCTTATCTCAGCTCACTGATCACCACAGCAACACCCACCCATAGCACAGGCTCCAGCAGGTATATTTCACTGGTCATCCCCAAAGACTAATCCTCCTTTGGCCGCCTTTCCTTCCAGTTCTCTGCTGCCAAAGACAGGAACGAATTGCAAAAATCACTGAAGCTGGAGACTCACATCTCCCTCACTAACTTTAAGCATCAGCTGTCAGAGCAGCTCACAGATCACTGCACCTGTACATAGCACATCTGTAAATAGCCCAACCAACTACTGTTACGGTTTTCTAGTGGTGATGAAGGAGAGTCGGACCAAACTGCAGCGTGTCGATTGAGATTCATGTTTAATCAAATAAAGAAACACGAACACTACACAAAACAAGAACCGAAACAGCCTATCTAGTGCAAACTAACCGAGAGTACACATAGGACACTAAGGACAATCACCCACGACAAACTCAAAGAATATGGCTGCCTAAATATGGTTCCCAATCAGAGACAACAATAAGCACCTGCCTCTGATTGAGAACCACTCCAGACAGCCATAGACTTTGCTAGACAACCCACTAAGCTACAATCCCAATACCACCACCAAAACCCCAAGACAAACACACCACAATTACAAAACCCCATGCCACACCCTGGCCTGACCAAATACATAAAGATAAACACAAAATACTTTGACCAGGGCGTGACAGAACCCCCCTAAGGTGCGGACTCCCGAACGCACCTCAAAACAATAGGGAGGGTCCGGGTGGGCGTCTGTCCATGGTGGCGGCTCCGGCGCGGGACGTGGACCCCACTCATTTAATGTCTTAGTCCCCTCTCCCTTCGTCCCTGGATAGTCCACCCTCGCCGCCGACCATGGCCTAGTAGTCCTCACCCAGAACCCCACTGGACTGAGGAGCAGATCGGGACTGAAGGACAGCTCGGGACTGAGGCAGCTCGGGACTGAGGGGAAGCTCGGGAGTGAGAGAAAGCTCGGGAGTGAGAGGAAGCTCAGGAGTGAGTGGAAGCTCAGGAGTGAGAGGAAGCTCAGGAGTGAGAGGAAGCTCAGGAGTGAGAGGAAGCTCAGGCAGGTGGATAGATCTACCAGCTCCTGGCTGGCTGGTGGTTTCAGCAGATCCTGGCTGACTGGCAGATCCTGGCTGACTGGCAGATCCTGGCTGACTGGCAGATCTGGAAGATCCTGGCTGACTGGCAGATCTGGAAGAGTCTGGTTGACTGGCAGATCTGGAAGAGTCTGGTTGACTGGCAGATCTGGAAGAGTCTGGTTGACTGGCAGATCTGGAAGAGTCTGGTTGACTGGCAGATCTGGAAGAGTCAGGTTGACTGGCAGATCTGGAAGAGTCTGGTTGACTGGCAGATCTGGAAGAGTCTGGTTGACTGGCAGATCTGGAAGAGTCTGGTGACTGGCAGATCTGGAAGAGTCTGGGACTGGCAGATCTGGAAGAGTCAGGTTGACTGGCAGATCTGGAAGAGCTGGTTGACTGGCAGATCTGGAAGAGTCTGGCTGACTGGCAGATCTGGCGGCGCTGGGCAGACTGGCGGCGCTGGGCAGACTGGCGGCGCTGGGCAGACTGGCGACGCTGGGCAGACTGGCGATGCTGGGCAGACTGGCGGTGCTGGGCAGACTGGCGACGCTGGGCAGACTGGCGACGCTGGGCAGACTGGCGGCGCTGGGCAGACTGGCGACGCTGGGCAGACTGACGACGCTGGGCAGACTGACGACTCCGTGCAGACTGGCAGCTCCTTGCAGACTGGCAGCTCCTTGCAGACTGGCAGCTCCTTGCAGACTGGCAGCTCCATGCAGACTGGCTGCTCTATGCAGACTGGCTGCTCTATGCAGACTGACAGCTCTGGCTGCTTCATGCAGACTGACAGCTCTGGCTGCTCCATGTAGACTGGCTGCTTCATGCAGACTGGCAGCTCGGGCTGCTTCATGTAGACTGACAGCTCTGGCTGCTTCATGCAGACTGGCAGCTCTGGCTGCGCTGAACAGGCGGGAGACTCCTGCAGCGCTGTGTCGGAGGAAGGCTCTGGCTGCGCTGAACAGGCGGGAGACTCCGGCAGCGCTGGAGATGAGGAAAGCTCTAACAGCGCTAGAGAGGCGAGGCGCACTGTAGGCCTGATGCGTGGTGCTGGTACTGGTGGTACTGGACCGAGGACACGCACAGGAAGCCTGGTGCGGGGAGCTGCTACCGGAGGGCTGGGTTGTGGAGGTGGTACAGGATGGGCTAGACCGTGAAGGCGTACTGGAGATCTTGAGAGCAGTGTTGGCACAGGACGTGCAAGGCTAGGGATGTGCACAGGAGGCCTGGTGCGTGAGGCTGGCACCAACTTCACCAGCCGACTAACACGCACCTCAGGACGAGTATGGAGCGCTAACCCAGGTGCCATCAAATCCCCAACACGTTCCGTCGGGCGAATTCCATGCAAAAAGCACCAACACAGCAACTCCCTCATTTCTCTCTCCTCCAATTTCCCCATTAACTCCTTCACAGTCTCTGGTTCTGGTCTCCTCCTTGGCTCCTCACGATAAATAGGGAGAGTTGGCTCAGGTCTGACTCCTGACTCTGCCACACTCTCCCTGAGCCCCCCAAGAAATTTTTGGGGCTGATTCTCAGGCTTCCATCCGCTACGCCGTGCTGCCTCCTCATATCTGCGCCTCTCAGCTTTCGCCGCCTCTAGTTCTTCCTTGGGGCGGCGATATTCTCCAGGCTGAGCCCAGGGTCCTTTACCGTCCAGTTCTTCCTCCCATGTCCATTTCTCCAGGTGGTGCAGCCTCTCCCACTGCAGCTGCTGCTGCTCCTGCTGCTGTTGCCTGTTAACACGCTGCTTGGTCCGTTGGTGGTGGGTGATTCTGTTACGGTTTTCTAGTGGTGATGAAGGAGAGTCGGACCAAACTGCAGCGTGTCGATTGAGATTCATGTTTAATCAAATAAAGAAACACGAACACTACACAAAACAATAAACGAAACCGAAACAGCCTATCTAGTGCAAACTAACCGAGAGTACACATAGGACACTAAGGACAATCACCCACGACAAACTCAAAGAATATGGCTGCCTAAATATGGTTCCCAATCAGAGACAACGATAAGCACCTGCCTCTGATTGAGAACCACTCCAGACAGCCATAGACTTTGCTAGACAACCCACTAAGCTACAATCCCAATACCACCACCAAAACCCCAAGACAAACACACCACAATTACAAAAACCCCATGCCACACCCTGGCCTGACCAAATACATAAAGATAAACACAAAATACTTTGACCAGGGCGTGACAACTACCTCATCCCCATATTGTTTTTTTGTTTTTTTGCTCCTATCCACCCCGGTATCTCTACTTGCACATTCACCTTCTGCACATATATCACTCCAGTGTTTAATTGCTAAATTGTAATTATCGCCATTATGGCCTATTTATTGCCTTACCTCCCTAATCTTACCTTATTTGCACACACTGTATATAGACATTTCTATTGTGTTATTGACTGTACGCTTGTTTATTCCATGTGTAACTCTGTGTTGTTGTTTGTGTCACACTGCTTTGCTTTATCTTGGCCAGGTCGCAGTTGTTAATGAGAACTTGTTATCAACTGGCCCACCTGGTTAAATAAAGGGTTAGGGTTATATATATATAAATACCTGGTTAAATAAAGGGTTAGGGTTATATATATATAAATACCTGGTTAAATAAAGGGTTAGGGTTATATATATATATATAAATACCTGGTTAAATAAAGGGTTAGGGTTATATATATATAAATACCTGGTTAAATAAAGGGTTAGGGTTATATATATATAAATACCTGGTTAAATAAAGGGTTAGGGTTATATATATATAAATACCTGGTTAAATAAAGGGTTAGGGTTATATATATATATAAATACCTGGTTAAATAAAGGGTTAGGGTTATATATATATATAAATACCTGGTTAAATAAAGGGTTAGGGTTATATATATATAAATACCTGGTTAAATAAAGGGTTAGGGTTATATATATATATATAATACCTGGTTAAATAAAGGGTTAGGGTTATATATATATATAAATAAATAAAGGGTGGTTAAATAAAAATACCTGGGTTAGGGTTATATATATATAAATACCTTAGGGTTATATATATATATAAATACCTGGTTAAATAAAGGGTTAGGGTTATATATATATATAAAATACCTGGTTAAATAAAGGGTTAGGGTTATATATATATAAATAAATACCTTGAAAAATAAAGGGTTAGGGTTATATATATATAAATACCTTGTTAAATAAAGGGTTAGGGTTATATATATATATAAATACCTGGTTAAATAAAGGGTTAGGGTTATATATATATATAAATACCTGGTTAAATAAAGGGTTAGGGTTATATATATATAAATACCTGGTTAAATAAAGGGTTAGGGTTATATATATATATATAAATACCTGGTTAAATAAAGGGTTAGGGTTATATATATATATAAATACCTGGTTAAATAAAGGGTTAGGGTTATATATATATACAGTGCCTTGCGAAAGTATTCGGCCCCCTTGAACTTTGCGACCTTTTGCCACATTTCAGGCTTCAAACAAAAAGATATAAAACTGTATTTTTTGTGAAGAATCAACAACAAGTGGGACACAATCATGAGGTGGAACGACATTTATTGGATATTTCAAACTTTTTTAACAAATCAAAAACTGAAAAATTGGGCGTGCAAAATTATTCAGCCCCTATATAGCCCCTATATTTAAATACCTGGTTAAATAAAGGGTTATATATATAAATACCTGGTTAAATAAAGGTGAAATAAAATAAATAAATAAAGGTAAGACAAGTGTGATGTCAACATGCTAACAGAGGTAAGACAAGTGCGATGTCAACATGCTAACAGAGGTAAGACAGGTGTGATGTCAACATGCAAACAGAGGTAAGACAAGTGTGATGTCAACATGCTAACAGAGGTAAGACAAGTGTGATGTCAACATGCTAACAGAGGTAAGACAAGTGTGATGTCAACATGCTAACAGAGGTAAGACAAGTGTGATGTCAACATGCTAACAGAGGTAAGACAAGTGTGATGTCAACATGCTAACAGAGCTAAGACAAGTGTGATGTCAACATGCTAACAGAGGTAAGACAAGTGTGATGTCAACATGCTAACAGAGGTAAGACAAGTGTGATGTCAACATGCTAACAGAGGTAAGACAAGTGTGATGTCAACATGCTAACAGAGGTAAGACAAGTGTGATGAGAGAGAGAGGGTGGAGTATTAGAGAGAGAGAGGGAAAGAAAGAGTGAGAGAGAGGAGAGGGGGTGGGAATAAAATGAAGGAGCCTGGGCCATTCACAGGTACAGTGCATTAGAAAATACGATTCGTGATTCGTGACTATCTCTCTTCTCTTCCTTTCTCCAGCTCTTCTCTCTCACACAATTAGAGGCTCATTAAAATTCAACAGATTTTAATTGTGAGAGAGTGATGCCTACCTACCTGTTCTCAGCAGGTCAGACCATTACCCAGAAGGCCATGGGAGAGACAAACAGTAGAATACGCTGTCAATGAAATCAGGGCCTTCATGCTCTCTCTCCCTCTGACACTTCTCTTTCATGTCTCTCTCTTCTCATCCTTTCTCTAGCTCTGCTCTCTTGCACAGAATGTTCTCTGCCTCTCCTGACACACACACACACACACCTGAACTTTACCAGCCTGACTCACAAGAACACATCCACCTCCCTCCTCTCTTCCCTTATCCCTCCTCTCCTCCCTCTACCTCCCTCCTCTTTCTCCCACGTCCTGCCATCTCACACAGGCTAGAACTGAGGGAGGTAGAACACATGGAGGTAGAACTGAGGCACATGGAGGTAGAACTGAGGGAGGTAGAACTGAGGGAGGTAGAACTGAGGGAGGTGGAACACATGGAGGTAGAACTGAGGCACATGGAGGTAGAACTGAGGGATGTAGAACTGAGGGAGGTAGAGCACATGGAGGTAGAACTGAGGGAGGAAGAACTGAGGGAGGTAGAACTGAGGGAGGTAGAACTGAGGGAGGTAGAACACATGGAGGTAGAACTGAGGGAGGTAGAACTGAGGGGGTAGAACTGAGGGAGGTAGAACTGAGGGAGGTAGAACTGAGGGAGGTAGAACTGAGGGAGGTAGAACTGTGGGAGGTAGAACTGTGGGAGGTAGAACTGTGGGAGGTAGAACTGTGGGAGGTAGAACTGAGGGAGGTAGAACTAAGGGAGGTTGAACTGAGGGAGGTAGAGCACATGGACATGGAAGGTGTAAAAAAAACATGGCCTGACAGTCTGTCTGATTTCATTCAAGACCGAAATTAAACTACTCTAGAACCGACAATGTGGGTCTATCAAAACAAATAAAACTACTCTAGAACCGAAAATGTAATCTATTATAATATGCTACACACAACATACATTTTGGACATGGGTGGCCCAAAGAATGGAACCCACAACCCTGGCGGTGCAAGTCCCATGCTCTACCAACTGAGCCAACAACCCTGGTGGTGCAAGCGTCATGCTCTACCAACTGAGCCCACAACCCTGGCGGTGCAAGTCCCATGCTCTACCAACTGAGCCCACAACCCTGGTGGTGCAAGCGCCATGCTGGCCCACAACCCTGGTGCAAGCGCCATGCTCTACCAACTGAGCCCACAACCCTGGCCCACAACCCTGTGCTAGCGCCCATGCTCCCATGCTACCAACTGAGCCAACAACCCTGGTGGTGCAAGTCCCATGCTCTACCAACTGAGCCAACAACCCTGGTGGTGCAAGCGCCATGCTCTGCCAACTGAGCCAACAACCCTGGTGGTGCAAGCGCCATGCTCTACCAACTGAGCCCACAACCCTGGTGGTGCAAGCGCCATGCTCTACCAACTGAGCCCACAACCCTGGTGGTGCAAGCGCCATGCTCTACCAACTGAGCCCACAACCCTGGCGGTGCAAGTCCCATGCTCTACCAACTGAGCCAACAACCCTGGCGGTGCAAGCGTCATGCTCTCCCAACTGAGCCCACAACCCTGGCGGTGCAAGTCCCATGCTCTACCAACTGAGCCCACAACCCTGGTGGTGCAAGCGCCATGCTCTGCCAACTGAGCCAACAACCCTGGCGGTGCTAGCGCCATGCTCTACCAACTGAGCCCACAACCCTGGCGGTGCTAGCGCCATGCTCTACCAACTGAGCCATACAGGACAATGTACAATGCCATAGGAAAGTATTCATACCCATTGACTTGTTCCACATTTTGACTTATTCCAGCTCATTACCCGTCTAACACCATCCCTGCCGTGAAGCATGGTGGTGGCAGCATCATGCTATGGGGATGCTTTTCAGCAGCAGGGACTGGGAGAATAAGGACAGAGGGAACCATGAATGGAGCCAAATACAGGCAAATCCTTGATGAGAACCTTCAGAGAGCAAACAACCTTAGACTGGGGTGAAGATTTACATTCCAACAGGACAATGACCCCAAGCATACAGCCAAAGCAATGCTGGAGTGGCTTCAGAACAAGAATGTGAAAGTCATTGAGTGGCCTAGCCAAATCTGTGGAAAGACTTGAAGATTGCTGTTCACTGCCGCTCCCCATCTAACTTAACCGAGCTTGAGAAAATCTACAAAGAAGAATGGGAGAAAATCCCTAAACCTAGATGTGCAAAGCTGATTGAGACGTAAGACGACTGACTCAAAGCTGATTCAGACATAAGACAACTGACTCAAAGCTGATTCAGACATGAGACGACTGACTCAAAGCTGATTCAGACATAAGACGACTGACTCAAAGCTGATTGAGACGTAAGACGACTGACTCAAAGCTGATTCAGACATAAGACAACTGACTCAAAGCTGATTCAGAAATAAGACAACTGACTCAAAGCTGATTCAGACATGAGACGACTGACTCAAAGCTGATTCAGAAATAAGACAACTGACTCAAAGCTGATTCAGACATGAGACGACTGACTCAAAGCTGATTCAGACATAAGACGACTGACTCAAAGCTGATTCAGACATGAGACGACTCAGAGCTGATTCAGACATAAGACGACTGACTCAAACCTGATTGAGACATGAGACGACTCAGAGCTGATTCAGACATAAGATGACTCAAAGCTGTAATCGCAGACAAAGGTGCTTCTACAAAGTATTGACTTAGGGGTGTGATATTTGTATTTATTTTTAAATACTTCTGGGAAAAAAACAACAACATGTTTTCACTTTGTCATTATGTAGTATTGCGTGTAGATGTGTGATAAAACAACAACAACAACAACAACAAAATGTGTGAATACTTTCTGAAAACACTGTGGGTCTGTCGATCATTTCCCTTCTCTTTCAATCTAAAACAAAAAACAAACATCGACTCAGTACTGGTACCCTGTATATATAGCCATGTTATTACCTCATACCCTGCACATCGACTCAGTACTGGTACCCTGTATATATAGCCATGTTATTACCTCATACCCTGCACATCGACTCAGTACTGGTACCCTGTGTATATAACCATGTTATTACCTCATACCCTGCACATCGACTCAGTACTGGTACCCTGTATATATAGCCATGTTATTACCTCATACCCTGCACATCGACTCAGTACTGGTACCCTGTGTATATAGCCATGTTATTACCTCATACCCTGCACATCAACTCAGTACTGGTACCCTGTGTATATAGCCATGTTATTACCTCATACCCTGCACATCGACTCAGTACTGGTACCCTGTATATATAGCCATGTTATTACCTCATACCCTGCACATCGACTCAGTACTGGTACCCTGTGTATATAACCATGTTATTACCTCATACCCTGCACATCGACTCAGTACTGGTACCCTGTATATATAGCCATGTTATTACCTCATACCCTGCACATCGACTCAGTACTGGTACCCTGTGTATATAGCCATGTTATTTTCTCATACCCTGCACATCGACTCAGTACTGGTACCCTGTATATATAGCCATGTTATTACCTCATACCCTGCACATCGACTCAGTACTGGTACCCTGTGTATATAGCCATGTTATTACCTCATACCCTGCACATCGACTCAGTACTGGTACCCTGTATATATAGCCATGTTATTACCTCATACCCCTGCACATCGACTCAGTACTGGTACCCTGTGTATATAACCATGTTATTACCTCATACCCTGCACATCGACTCAGTACTGGTACCCTGTATATATAGCCATGTTATTACCTCATACCCTGCACATCGACTCAGTACTGGTACCCTGTATATATAGCCATGTTATTACCTCATACCCTGCACATCGACTCAGTACTGGTACCCTGTGTATATAACCAGGTTATTACCTCATACCGTGCACATCGACTCAGTACTGGTACCCTGTGTATATAGCCATGTTATTACCTCATACCCTGCACATCGACTCAGTACTGGTACCCTGTGTATATAACCATGTTATTACCTCATACCCTGCACATCGACTCAGTACTGGTACCCTGTATATATAGCCATGTTATTACCTCATACCCTGCACATCGACTCAGTACTGGTACCCTGTGTATATAGCCATGTTATTACCTCATACCCTGCACATCGACTCAGTACTGGTACCCTGTATATATAGCCATGTTATTACCTCATCCCTGCACATCGACTCAGTACTGGTACCCTGTGTATATAGCCATGTTATTAACTCATACCCTGCACATCGACTCAGTACTGGTACCCTGTATATATAGCCATGTTATTACCTCATACCCTGCACATCGACTCAGTACTGGTACCCTGTGTATATAGCCATGTTATTACCTCATACCCTGCACATCGACTCAGTACTGGTACCCTGTGTATATAACCATGTTATTACCTCATACCCTGCACATCGACTCAGTACTGGTACCCTGTATATATAGCCATGTTATTACCTCATACCCTGCACATCGACTCAGTACTGGTACCCTGTGTATATAACCATGTTATTACCTCATACCCTGCACATCGACTCAGTACTGGTACCCTGTGTATATAACCATGTTATTACCTCATACCCTGCACATCGACTCAGTACTGGTACCCTGTGTATATAACCATGTTATTACCTCATACCCTGCACATCGACTCAGTACTGGTACCCTGTGTATATAGCCATGTTATTACCTCATACCCTGCACATCGACTCAGTACTGGTACCCTGTGTATATAGCCATGTTATTACCTCATACCCTGCACATCGACTCAGTACTGGTACCCTGTGTATATAGCCATGTTATTACCTCATACCCTGCACATCGACTCAGTACTGGTACCCTGTGTATATAGCCATGTTATTACCTCATACCCTGCACATCGACTCAGTACTGGTACCCTGTATATATAGCCATGTTATTACCTCATACCCTGCACATCGACTCAGTACTGGTACCCTGTATATATAGCCATGTTATTACCTCATACCCTGCACATCGACTCAGTACTGGTACCCTGTGTATATAACCATGTTATTACCTCATACCCTGCACATCGACTCAGTACTGGTACCCTGTGTATATAGCCATGTTATTACCTCATACCCTGCACATCGACTCAGTACTGGTACCCTGTGTATATAGCCATGTTATTACCTCATACCCTGCACATCGACTCAGTACTGGTACCCTGTATATATAGCCATGTTATTACCTCATACCCTGCACATCGACTCAGTACTGGTACCCTGTGTATATAGCCATGTTATTACCTCATACCCTGCACATCGACTCAGTACTGGTACCCTGTGTATATAGCCATGTTATTACCTCATACCCTGCACATCGACTCAGTACTGGTACCCTGTGTATATAGCCATGTTATTACCTCATACCCTGCACATCGACTCAGTACTGGTACCCTGTATATATAGTATTACCTCATACCCTGCACATCAACTCAGTACTGGTACCCTGTGTATATAACCATGTTATTACCTCATACCCTGCACATCGACTCAGTACTGGTACCCTGTGTATATAGCCATGTTATTACCTCATACCCTGCACATCGACTCAGTACTGGTACCCTGTGTATATAGCCATGTTATTACCTCATACCCTGCACATCAACTCAGTACTGGTACCCTGTATATATAGCCATGTTATTACCTCATACCCTGCACATCGACATACCCTGCACATCGACTCAGTACTGGTACCCTGTGTATATAGCCATGTTATTACCTCATACCCTGCACATCGACTCAGTACTGGTACCCTGTATATATAGGCATGTTATTGTTACTCATTGTGTTTTTATTCCTTGTGTTATCTTTCTGTTTTTTGTTTTGAGTTTTTTGAGTCAATGTGTCCTATCTGTTCCGCCAGGGATGTTTTCCTTTATGACATAATTTGTAATCAAGGTGTAATTAATTCTTTGTGATTAGTTAGGTATTGAGTAAATAAATAATTAAACAACATTTTGTATTGCTGATTCAACTTGTTAGCCAGGGTTCGTGAAGATAACCAAGAATTTATAACTTTCAGATTATGAGACTGAATTAAGGTGACGATTAATATTGACTGCTATTGATGTAAAATATGACTAGGTCTTTAAGAGTTTATTCGGAAGATAACAGCTCTATAAACACTTTCGTGGTGCCCCGACTCTCTAGTTAATTACATTTACATGATTAGCTCAATCAGGTAATATTAATTACGGAGAAAGGATTTTATAGAATTGCATGTCATATTTATTTTTTTATTTTATTTTTTATTTTACCTTTATTTAACCAGGTAGGCAAGTTGAGAACAAGTTCTCATTTACAATTGCGACCTGGCCAAGATAAAGCAAAGCAGTTCGACAGATACAACGACACAGAGTTACACATGGAGTAAACAAACATACAGTCAATAATACAGTATAAACAAGTCTATATACAATGTGAGCAAATGAGGTGAGAAGGGAGGTAAAGGCAAAAAAGGCCATGGTGGCAAAGTAAATACAATATAGCAAGTAAAACACTGGAATGGTAGTTTTGCAATGGAAGAATGTGCAAAGTAGAAATAAAAATAATGGGGTGCAAAGGAGCAAAATTAATTAATTAATTAAATACAGTTGGGAAAGAGGTAGTTATTTGGGCTAAATTATAGGTGGGCTATGTACAGGTGCAGTAATCTGTGAGCTGCTCTGACAGTTGGTGCTTAAAGCTAGTGAGGGAGATTAGTGTTTGTTTCAGAGATTTTTGTAGTTCAGCATTGGCAGAGAGAACTGGAAGGAGAGGCGGCCAAAGAAAGAATTGGTTTTGGGGGTGACTAGAGAGATATACCTGCTGGAGCGTGTGCTACAGGTGGGAGATGCTATGGTGACCAGCGAGCTGAGATAAGGGGGACTTTACCTAGCAGGGTCTTGTAGATGACATGGAGCCAGTGGGTTTGGCGACGAGTATGAAGCGAGGGCCAGCCAACGAGAGCGTACAGGTCGCAATGGTGGGTAGTATATGGGGCTTTGGTGACAAAACGGATTGCACTGTGATAGACTGCATCCAATTTGTTGAGTAGGGTATTGGAGGCTATTTTGTAAATGACATCGCCAAAGTCGAGGATTGGTAGGATGGTCGGTTTTAAAAGGGTATGTTTGGCAGCATGAGTGAAGGATGCTTTGTTGCAAAATAGGAAGCCAATTCTAGATTTAACTTTGGATTGGAGATGTTTGATATGGGTCTGGAAGGAGAGTTTTACAGTCTAACCAGACACCTAAGTATTTGTAGTTGTCCACGTATTCTAAGTCAGAGCCGTCCAGAGTAGTGATGTTGGACAGGCGGGTAGGTGCAGGTAGCGATCGGTTGAAGAGCATGCATTTAGTTTTACTTGTATTTAAGAGCAATTGGAGGCCACGGAAGGAGAGTTGTATGGCATTGAAGCTTGCCTGGAGGGTTGTTAACACAGTGTCCAAAGAAGGGCCGGAAGTATACAGAATGGTGTCATCTGCGTAGAGGTGGATCAGAGACTCACCAGCAGCAAGAGCGACCTCATTGATGTATACAGAGAAGAGAGTCGGTCCAAGAATTGAACCCTGTGGCACCCCCATAGAGACTGCCAGAGGTCCGGACAGCAGACCCTCCGATTTGACACACTGAACTCTATCAGAGAAGTAGTTGGTGAACCAGGCGAGGCAATCATTTGAGAAACCAATATCACTTAATCCGGCATAGCCAAAGACACGACACTTGGCACACCTGTATTTGGGGAGTTATTTACTTGCTTCCATTCAGCCACAAGAGTATTAGTGAGGTCGGGAACTGATGTTGGGCGATTAGACCTGGCTCGCAGTCGTCGTTCCAATTCATCCCAAAGGAGTTTGATGGGGTTGAGGCCCGAAACATGACAGACGATTTTTATTCGCTATGCGTTCAGCGCTGTCCCGCTCAGCGCCATCCCGTTCTGTGAGCTTGTGTGGCCTACCACTTCGCGGCTGAGCCGTTGTTGCTCCTAGATGTTTCCACTTCACAATAACAGCACTTACAGTTGACCGGGGGGCAGCTCTAGCAGGGCAGACATTGGATTAACTGACTTGTTGGAAAGGTGCCATCCTATGACGGTGCCAAAGTCACTGAGCTCTTCAGTAAGATCATTCTACTGCCAATGTTTGTCTATGGAGATTGCATGGCTGTGTGCTCGATTTTATACACCTGTCAGCAACGGGTGTGGCTGAAATAGCTGAATCCACTAATCCGAAGGATTATATATATAATGTAACTAACTGAATACTGTATATAACTAACTGAATACTGTATATAACTAACTGAATACCGATATAACTTGTTTAAGGAATTTTGTTGCTTCTTCTCATGAGAAAACCATGGAATATTTCTAATGGCTGACCTAGATGTGCAATGACATGCTGACATGACAGATGCTGTGTTAATTTGCCCAGCCAAGATGAAGGAAGTTCAGGTGAATCTGATCATTCATTGACCGACTGTCTTACTGCGTGACTGACTGACTTTCTGTCTGTCTGACTGACTGTCTGACTGCGTGACCGACTGTCTTACTGCGTGTCTGACTGACTTTCTGTCTGTCTGTCTGTCTGTCTGTCTGACTGACTGTCTGACTGCGTGACTGACTGTCTGTCTGACTGACTGTCTTTCTAACTGTCTGACTGACTACAATGAATAACAATAGAAGTGCAACATTAAACCCTTTCTCAGATTTTACAGAGTTAAAAATGTTCATATATGGAAATTCATTAGTCCCTGATCTATATATTTGACTGGGAATACAGATATGCATCTGTTGGTCACAGATACCTTAAGAAAAAGGTAGGGACGTGGATCAGAAAACCAGTCAGTATCTGGTGTGACCATTTGCCTCATGCAGCAAAACACATCTCCTTCACATAGAGTTGATCAGGCTGCTGATTGTGGCCTGTGGAATGTTGTCCCACTCCTCTTCAACGGCTGTGTGAAGTTGCTGGATGTTGGCGGGAACTGGAACGCGCTGTCGTACACGTTGGTAAGTATTCACCCACTGAAGTTGGTTACAACGCTGAACGGCAGTCCGGTCAAGATCCTGGTGAGGACGACGAACACAGATTAGCTTCCCAAGAGACGGATTCTGACAGTTTGCGTAGAGATTCTGTCCAGGTGGCTGGTCTCAGATGATCACAATTACATCAGCTGTCCAAGTGGCTGGTATTGCAGGTGAAGAAGCTGGATGTGGAGGTCCTGGACTGGCGTGGTGACACATGGTCTGCGGCCGGTTGGACGTACTGACAAATTCGACTTTAGAGGCGGCTTATGGTAGAGAAATTAACATTCAATTCTCTGGCAACAGCTCTGGTGGAGATTCATGCAATCAGCATGCCAATTGCACGCTCCCTCAACTTGAGACATCTGTTGTGTGACAAAACTGCACATTTTAGTGGCCTTTTATTGTCCCCAGCACAAGGTGCACCTGTGTAATGACCATGCTGTTTAATCAGCTTCTTGATATGCCACACCTGTCAGGTGGATGGATTATCTTGGTAAAGGAGAAATGCTCAATAACAATTTGTGCACAACATTTGAGAGAAATAAGCTTTTTGTGCATATGGAACATTTCTGGGATCTTTTATTTCAGCTCATGAAACATGGAACCAACACTTGTCATGTTGCGTTTATATTTTGGTTTGGTATAACTTTCTGAATGACCATAGAGAGCTGTTAGGGTCATGTACTGTAGGTCATGTACTGACAGGAAGAGCTGTCAGGGTCATGTACTGTAGGTCTGGTGGTTGACAGGAAGAGCTGTCAGGGTCATGTACTGTAGGTCTGGTGGTTGACAGGAAGAGCTGTTAGGGTCATGTACTGACAGGAAGAGCTGTTAGGGTCATGTACTGACAGGAAGAGCTGTTAGGGTCATGTACTGACAGGAAGAGCTGTTAGGGTCATGTACTGACAGGAAGAGCTGTCAGGGTCATGTACTGACAGGAAGAGCTGTCAGGGTCATGTACTGTAGGTCTGGTGGTTGACAGGGAATACAGACCGTCAGCATTAAGTCCGGTTGATCATTGACATGGATGCTCTGTGCTTCAGAATGAGTATGAGAATCAGAATGATTACTCAGAATGAGTAATGCCTACATGATGATCATTATGATAATGTCACAAAAAAAACACTTCAGGAAAAGGGACATTTCTTTGGATCTGGAGTTTTTCCTTCAGACTATAGAAAAAAAACATCCCTTGATAAAGACCTTTATGGTCCTAAAACCTCCGATACACCTGTACACATCAGATACACCTGTGACTGGTGTTATCCGATCCAGTAAAACCTCAGATACACCTGTGACTGGTGTTATCCGATCCAGTAAAACCTCAGATACACCTGTACACGTCAGATACACCTGTGACTGGTGTTATCCCATCCAGTAAAACCTCAGATACACCTGTACACATCAGATACACCTGTGACTGGTGTTATCCCATCCAGTAAAACCTCAGATACACCTGTACACGTCAGATACACCTGTGACTGGTGTTATCCCATCCAGTAAAACCTCAGATACACCTGTACACATCAGATACACCTGTACACATCAGATACACCTGTACACGTCAGATACACCTGTGACTGGTACACCTCAGTACACCTGTACACATCAGATACACCTGTACACGTCAGATACACCTGTACACGATCAGATACACCTGTACACGTCAGATAAACCTGTGACTGGTGTTATCCCGCCCAGTAAAACCTCAGATACACCTGTACACGTCAGATACACCTGTACAAGTCAGATACACCTGTACACATCAGATACACCTGTACACGTCAGATACACCTGTACACGTCAGATACACCTGTACACATCAGATACACCTGTACACATCAGATACACCTGTACACGTCAGATACACCTGTACACGTCAGATACACCTGTACACGTCAGATACACCTGTACACATCAGATACACCTGTACACGTCACATCAGATACACCTGTACACGTCAGATACACCTGTACACATCAGATACACCTGTACACATCAGATACACCTGTACACATCAGATACACCTGTACACATCAGATAGATACACCTGTACACGTCAGATACACCTTAAATACACCTGTACACGTCAGATACACCTGTACACATCAGATACACCTGTACACGTCAGATACACCTGTACCTTAAATACACCTGTACACGTCAGATACACCTGTACACGTCAGATACACCTGTACACGTCAGATACACCTGTACACACCAGATACACCTGTACACGTCAGATACACCTGTACACGTCAGATACACCTGTACACGTCAGATACACCTGTAAGACCTGAAAATAGTTGTCTAGCAATGATCCACAACCAATTTGACCGAGCTTGAAGAATTTTGAAAAGAATAATGAGCAAATGTCACACAATCCAGGTGTGTAAAGCTCTTAGAGACTCACCAGAAAGACTCAACAGCTGTAATCGCTGCCAAAGGTGGTTCTAACATGTATCGCCTTATGGGAGTGAACACTTACAGCACCAGGATAAAGTTTGGACACACCGACTCATTCCAGGGTTTTTCTGTATTTTTTTACTATTTTCTACACTGTAGGATAATAGTGAAGACATCAAAACTATGAGATAACACATACGGAATCATGTAGTAAGTATAAAAGTGTTAGATTAAAATATATTTTATGTTTTATATTCTTCAAAATGGCCGCCCTTTGCCTTGATGACAGCTTTGCAAACTCTTGGAATTCTCTCATCCAGGGTTGATGAAATAAATGAGATATTTCTGTATTTCATTTTCAATAAATTTGCTAAAATTAAAAATAAAATAAAAACATGTTTTCACTTTGTCATGATGGGGTATTGTGTGTAGATGGGTGAGGGAAAAACAGATGATTCATCTATTTTGAATTCAGGCTGTAACACCAAAAAAATGTGGAATAAGTCAAGGGGTATTAAACCTACATTCTAAAGGCACTGTACTTTTCGAGAAATTTTTAAAATACTTTGAATGTTATTCAATTCCATGTTGGCTCTATGCCTGGAAATGCCATTGTCTGGAGCAAAGGATCCCAATTTCAAACTCTCCAAAAAAAATGTTTAAAATTCTAAAAACGGACAATAATAGATATTAACTGAACAATGATCATATGTAGTTTCTTGCAATAGCCCCCTGTGACTTTAAATACTATTTATCTCAAAACTGTGATGCCTACAAGATGTGTCCGTTGATTTGGTCAACTCTGTTATATTTGTCTAAAATCCTAAATGAATCAGGAATGAGCAGGGCCACCTATACCCTTAAGGACCCCTTAAGGGGGAAAAGGGGGGAACAACTACTTCAAGGTCTCAGAGCGAGTGAGGTTACCGATTGAAAAGCTATTAACGTGCACCACCGCTAACTAGCTAGCCATTTCACATCGGTTACATAAGCCTAATGTTTACTTTATAAATATTTTATGTTCTAAATCTAAAACGTGCTAAAATGCTGACAAATCTCATCGTGCTACAAAACAAAGCAAAAAGAAGTTTGGAGATTTGTATTACATATTTGAATAATCTAATATTAGAATTAAACAATCAATGCCTTTAAACACTTGTTGGACAATTTGCATGCCTTTTGGGTGTGGGTCTGACGTAGTTGAAATAAATCCAGATCGTTGCATTTTATGGGGAAATTAGTACTAAAGTAGGGGGTTATTCTTTAACATGGTGTGACAGCTGATACTTTGGTCTTTCAAAATCAAGACAAATATTTGTGGAAAGAAAGTTGAAATTGTCCCATCTTTTTAAGAATTATTGAGGTTTAAAACAGGACATTTTTCTCTCAGCCTCATGTATAATAAACCAGGTGGTTCGAGCCCTGAATGCTGATTGGCTGAAAGCCTATGTATATCAGACAACAAAAAAAGAAATTTGTACTGTTCTAAATACTTTGGTAACCAGTTTATCATAGCAATAAGGCACCACGGGGGTTTGTGGTATATGGCCACTATATTGCGGCTAAGGGGCAATATCCAGGTACTCTGTGTTGCGTCATGCTTAAGAACAGCCCTTAGCGGTGGAATATTGGCCATATACCACACGCCCTCGAGCCTTATTGCGTAGCCCTTTCCTGCAGTCAAATGACCAAATCGCGCTCTTTTGACCTCATGGGTGGAATGATTAATTAAATATGGCATGAAGGGTGTGGGGTTCTGGCCCTGCTCGGACCTTGCGCCGCGGCCACTAAACTGGCCTGGCATTTGTTTTTATCTTTCTGGAACAGTAGTCACCACCCGGTCGATCGCAATCGACTGGTCGGTCTCCAAGGCATTCTAGTCGATCACCAAACATTTTAGTAAAAAAAACAACAACGATAAAGCCTCCTATTTGTGTTGTTCGTTTCGCGTTGTTGACGGCAGGTGCACTTGATTTAGCAGGCCAAGCGCAGAGAAGGTACAGTGTTCCCATGTTGAAACATTTCACGAGTCTGAAGGTAGACTTCCGCCTCCGAGACCCAGAGAGCAAGTCAAGTGCATCATGTATCATCCCGCTGGCCAGTGTTCCGATAAGCTTCCGTTGTTATTATTATTATCGGATTGTGTCTTTGTTTAATATCGCTGAATATTTCACTTTCTCTGGTCATAGGAGTAACAACATGAATTAGTGCACGAGGCAGAAATAATGCAGTTCGACTTGAGTTTCGCCACCAGCTGGAAGACTGAAGTGTTATCATATATCTACATTATCTAAAAGATCATTTCAAAATGGTCTGAGAAGAACAATTCAAGCATAGCCAATATGCAGTGATAATGTACTGGGCTTGTAGCCTGCTGCACAAAACTCATTGATAAAGAACTGTTTTAATTGGTGAATGTTGCATAGGCTTCTTCATTTGTTTTAAGTCATGTTTTTAATCTGAGCGGTAGATCTCAGCTTGTATTTTACCTCAGAAATGGACCTTAACACAGAAAAGGTAGGTGACCACTGGTCTAGAACTACAAAAGTTGTAAAAAAAAAACCTACCTCCGGTTGACTTAAATTGAACGTCTCAGCTATTTTCCCGTAGAGTTCTTTGACGTTATTAAATCCCTCGATCCTTCCCGTGGGGCTGCCGTGAGCGAGCTGAGTGTGGAACACTAGTTTGGGCCGCAGGTTGGCAGGTGGCGGTGGGAGCCCAGCTCCGTTTACGGTCGACTTCACGGAGCGCCCACCGGTGTGTCCACCGGGCTCCTCATTCTCCACCAGGTTCGAGCTCTCCCTCGACTTGTTCTTCTTTCGTCTCAGTCCTAAAGGCATCGTGTGGCTGCGTCAATAAATCTGTTTCTGGTCTGTTGATAAATCCGGTGGTCTGTCTGTCCGGTTAAAACATTGGAGTGGCTACCTCTTCCACAAATCCTCCTTCCTTCCGCCTTTACCTCGACTAAACTCGACTGACTATCCTTTATCCCCAGGTTCGACTTTGTTCTCCGACAGTGAGTAAGTTGTCAACCCAACACCTGACTCGATCATTAAACAGTAGGTAATATTCAACAGGTAGGTGACGACCGTGTGTCGCGGTGTCTTCCTTGTTCCACGGTCTCTCCGACTGTATAAAACACACAGGCTGCTCCGCGGTGAACAATAGCGACTCTGTCTCAATATGCTGTGCCGGGAAAGGAGGCTTGGTGGGGGCAGGAGTCCTGGCGGTGGGGCCAACACACATCCAAAGGACACATTTTGTTACTAAGTGCTTACAACTGTTACAACTGCTGCGTACAGTTCCTTTGTTGAATGTGTTGATTTTAACTCCCCTCGCCTTATAAATATCTATTGTTTTATTAGCAAATCCTTCAAATGAATCATGTCAATTCATCTGGTTTTGACCTTTTTGCCCGTCCACGACCATTCTCTGACCTTTTTGCCCGTCCACGACCATTCTCTGACCTTTTTGCCCGTCCACGACCATTCTCTGACCTTCCCCATTGGATGAATAAACACTATAAGACTCCAACCACCTGCTTCCTGTGTCTGCATCTGGGTCTCGCCTTGATAGGGAATAGGGTGCACTATATAGGGAATAGGGTGTTCTATATAGGGAATAGTGTGCACTATATAGGGAATAGTGTGCACTATATAGGGAATAGGGTGTACTATATAGGGAATAGGGTGCACTATATAGGGAATAGGGTGTACTATATAGGGAATAGGGTGCACTATATAGGGAATAGGGTGCACTATATAGGGAATAGGGTGTACTATATAGGGAATAGGGTGCACTATATAGGGAATAGGGTGCACTATATAGGGAATAGGGTGCACTATATAGGGAATAGGGTGCACTAGATAGGAAATAGGGTGCACTATATAGGGAATAGGGTGCACTATATAGGGAATAGGGTGCACTATATAGGGAATAGGGTGCACTATATAGGGAATAGGGTGCACTATATAGGGAATAGTGTGCACTATATAGGGAATAGGGTGCACTATATAGGGAATATTGTGCACTATATAGGGAATAGGGTGCACTATATAGGGAATAGGGTGCACTATATAGGGAATAGGGTGTACTATATAGGGAATAGTGTGCACTATATAGGGAATAGTGTGCCTATATAGGGAATAGGGTGCACTATATAAGGAATAGGGTGCACTATATAGGGAATAGTGTGCACTATATAGGGAATAGGGTGCACTATATAAGGAATAGGGTGCACTATATAGGGAATAGTGTACACTATATAGGTAATAGGGTGCACTATATAGGGAATAGGGTGCACTATATAGGGAATAGGGTGCACTATATAGGGAATAGGGTGTACTATATAGGGAATAGGGTGCACTATATAGGGAATAGTGTGCACTATATAGGGAATAGGGTGCACTATATAGGGAATAGGGTGCACTATATAGGGAATAGGGTGCACTATATAGGGAATAGGGTGTACTATATAATCAGTTAACCACACTTAGCTCCTATAAATCTGGCTGAGTGATGTGGTGTCTCCTGGGGGAACGGCTCGTCTCTGTGTTAGTTACACTGTTGATGTGTTAGTTACACTGTTGATGTGTTCGTTACACTGTTGATGTGTTAGTTACACTGTTGATGTGTTAGTTACACTGTTGATGTGTTCGGAACAGACAACCAGTCGTTGGTTACTGCAGCTGAACACACACACGCAGGCAGACAGACAGACAGATGTACACACACACAGACAGACAGACACACAAACAGACACAGACAGATGTACACACACACGCAGGCAGACAGACAGACAGACAGACAGACAGATGTACACACACACGGACAGACAGACAGACAGACAGACAGACAGACAGACAGACAGACAGACAGACAGACAGACAGACAGACAGACAGACGTACACACACACACGGACAGACACACACAGACAGACATACACACACACACAGACAGACAGACATACACAGACACACACACACACACACACACACACATACAGACATACACACACACATACAGACATACACACACACACACAGACATACACATACACACATACAGACATACACACACACACACACAGACATACACACACACAGACATACACACACACAGACATACACATACACACATACAGACATACACACACACACACAGACATACACACACACAGACATACACACACACACACACACAGAAAGACACAGACACACACACACACACAGACACACACACACACACATACACACACACACATACAGACATACACACACACACATACAGACATACACACACACACAGACACACACACACACACACACACACACACATACAGACATACACACACACACAGACACACACACACACACACACACACACACACACATACACACACACACAGACAGACACACACACACACACACACACACACACACACACACACACACACACACACACACAGACATACACACACACGCACAGACAGACACACACACACACAGACAGACACACACACACACATACAGACATACACACACACAGACATACACACACACAGACATACACACACACACACACAGACAGACACACACACACACACACACACACACACAGACAGACACACACACACACAGACACACACACACACACACACACACACACACACACACACACACACACAGACATACACACACACACACACACACACACACACACACACACAGACACACACAGACAGACACACACACACAGACACACAGACACAGACACACACACACACACACACACACACACACACACACATACACACACACACACACACACACACACACACACACACACACACACACACAGACACACACACACACAGACACACACACACACACAGACACACACACACACAGACACACACACACACACACACACACACACACACACACACACACAGACAGACACACACACACACACACACACACACAGACATACACACACACAGACATACACACACACACACACACACACACACACACACAGACATACACACACACATACAGACACACACATACACACACACACACACACAGGCTGTATGTATTTCCTCATGACCTGTACTGGGCTGTTGACACTATATTATTCTATATATATATAATACTTCAGACAGTGTAGTTACAGAACCTGAAGATAAATATCATCAGAGTTTTGTGTTGAAATGATTGTGGCTCTTTCCAATAAACGAGATTTCCAAATGTTTTATTTGTAAAGTACTGTATGCCTTTCAGAGTTACAAATGTTTATTATGAAAATATGTACAGTACTTTGTTTGAACTTTACATTTAATGTGAATCTCCCCCAGAACAATGGGGCCAGTATAAACCACGTCATTTACTTTGTGAACAAACCCCATCGGTCCTCAGATCTCTACATCCTTGTCTTGTGTTACATTATACAGTATATAATCAATGTTACATTCCGTGGCACACACTATGTCTAGTCCCAATCGGCACCCTATTCCCTATATAGTGCACTACTTTAGACCAGACACCACACACACACACACACACACACACACACACACACACACACACACACACACAGGCTCCTATGGGGCCCTATTCCCTATATAGTGCACTACTTTATAATACCAGAGTCCTATTACAGAACTATTCCCTATATAGTTTTGTACTTTAGACCAGAGCTCTTTCTATGGAACCCTATTCCCTATTTGTATAGTGCACTACTTTAGACCAGATGTCCTATGAAAATATTCCCTATGTTTGAACTTTACTTTAATGACCAGAACAATGGGGCCCTATTCCCATATAGTGCACTACTTTGTGACCAGAGTCCTATGGAACCCTATTCCCTATATATAGTGCACTACTTTAGACCAGAGTCCTATGGGGCCCTATTCCCTATATAGTGCACTACTTTAGACCAGAGTCCTATGGAACCCTATTCCCTATATATAGTGCACTACTTTAGACCAGAGTCCTATGGGGCCCTATTCCCTATATAGTGCACTACTTTAGACCAGAGTCCTATAGATCCCTATTCCCTATATAGTGCACTACTTTAGACCAGTCTGATGGGGCCATATTCCCTACATAGTGCACTACTTTAGACCAGAGTCCTATGGGGCTCTATTCCCTATATAGTGCACTACTTTAGACCAGAGTCCTATGGGGCCCTATTCCCTATATAGTGCACTACTTTAGACCAGAGTCCTATGGGGCCCTATTCCCTATATAGTGCACTACTTTAGACCAGAGTCCTATGGAACCCTATTCCCTACATAGTGCACTATGAACAGAATAGGGTTCCATTTGGGACGCACACCAAATCAAATTACACATAACAGAAAGGAACATGAGGTGAATGTGGGAAGGACCCAAATAATCAAAATGTTTACTGTCAAATATTAACACATTTACTTCCACGTATATCAACTTTGCCGCATGCACGGTATTTAGACAAAACACCAAACAGATAAAAAATATGAATTGCACATTCTTTAGAAAGGGCCTCGATCTGTGGACAGTCATCATTGTCCTCATGTGTGAGGAGAGAGGAGAGAGAGAGAGGAGAGAGAGAGAGAGAGGAGGATGAGAGAGAGGAGAGAGAGAGGAGAGAGAGAGGAGAGAGAGAGAGAGAGAGAGAGAGAGAGAGAGAGAGAGAGAGAGAGAGAGAGAGAGAGAGAGAGAGAGAGAGAGAGGAGAGAGAGAGAAGAGAGAGAGAGGCGAGAGAGAGAGGAGAGAGAGAGAGGAGAGAGAGAGAGAGAGAGAGAGAGAGAGAGAGAGGAGAGAGAGAGAGAGAGAGAGAGAGGAGAGAGGAGAGAGAGAGAGAGAGAGGAGAGAGAGAGAGAGAGAGAGAGAGAGAGAGAGAGAGAGAGAGAGAGAGAGAGAGAGGAGAATGAGAGAGAGAGGAGGATGAGAGAGAGGAGAGGAGAGGAGGATGAGAGAGGAGAGAGAGGGGAGGTTGAGAGAGAAAGAGAGAGAGAGAGGAGGTTGAATGAGAGAGAGATAGAGGAGAGATAGAGGAGGTTGAGAGAGAGAGAAAGAGAGAGAGAGAGAGGAGGTTGAAAGAGAGAGAGAGAGAGGAGGAGAGATAAGGATGAGAGAGAGAGGAGATGAGAGAGAGGAGGTTGAGAGAGAGAAAGAGGAGAGAGAGGAGGTTGAAAGAGAGAGGAGAGAGGAGGTTGAATGAGAGAGGAGAGAGACATAAGGATGAGAGAGAGAGGAGAAAGAGAGAGGAGGTTGAAAGAGAGAAAGAGGAGAGAGAGGAGGTTGAAAGAGAGAGGAGAGAGAGAGGAGGATGAGAGAGAGAGATGAGGATGAGAGAGAGGAGAGAGAGAGAGAGAAGAGAGAGAGTAGGTTGGGAGAGAGAAAGAGGAGACAGAGGAGGTTGAAAGAGAGAGGAGAGAGAGAGAGAGAGAGAGAGAAGAAGAAGATGAGGAGAGAGAGAGGTGAGGAGGAGAGACTTCTGTATGTGTAATGTTTACTGTTAATAAAGAGGAGGATGAGAGAGAGAAAGAGGAGACAGGAGGTTGAAAGAGAGAGGAGAGAGAGAGGAGAGAGAGAGAGAAAGAGGAGACAGGAGGTTGAAAGAGAGAGGAGAGAGAGAGGAGGTTGAAAGAAAGAGGAGAGAGAGAGAGAGGAGAGCAAGAGGAGGATGAGAGAGAGAGGAGGATGAGGGAGAGAGGAGGATGAGAGAGAGGAGGTTGAGAGAGATATGAGAGAGAGAGGGTTAGAGGAGAGAGGAGTAAGCTGGCATCCTGATGTCATCACTTTCTATCCACCAGGTATGTGTCTGTCTGTTAGTCTGTGTGTCTCTGTGTTTCTCTGTCTCCCTGTGTGTGCCTGTCTGTCTGTCTGTGTGTGTCTGTCTCTCTCTTTCTCTCTCTCTCTGTCTCTCTGTGTATCTCTATCGCTGTGTGTCTCTGTCTCTCTGTGTGTCTCTGTCGCTGCATGTCTCTGTCTCTCTCTGTGTGTCTGTCTGTGTGTATCTGTCTCTCTCTTTCTCTCTGTCTCTCTCTCTCTCTCTGTCTCTCTGTGTATCTCTATCGCTATGTGTCTCTGTCTCTCTGTGTGTCTCTGTCGCTGCATGTCTCTGTCTCTCTCTCTGTGTCTGTCTCTCTGTCTCGCCGTGTCTCGCCGTGTCTGTCTCTCTGTGTGTCTCTATCGCTGGGTGTCTTTGTCTCTCTATGTGTGTCTGTCTCTCTGTGAGTCTCTGTTGCTGTGTGTCTCTGTCTCTCTGTGTGTCTCTGTCTCTCTGTGTGTCTGTCTCTCTTTCTCTCCGTGTCTCTCCGTGTCTCTCTGTCTCTCCATGTCTCTCTGTGTGTCTGTTCTTCTAGGAAGCAGGTAAATGCCTCTTCAGGACATCCTTGGCGTTGCTGGGGAGACTCTCAGGAAAGTTCACGTCAAACTCCACCACCAGGTCACCTCTCTGCTCGGGGTTCTTGGGTAAGGGGAGGCCCTGTCCTGCTACAGTCTGTCTCATGCCTGGTTTTATCACATCCGTGATCTTCATGTTACACGTCTTCCCGTCTATCGTAGACACGGTCACCGAGCAACCACACAACGACTAGAAGAGGTAAAGGAGAGGGCACATAGTTAATGACATGTGGACAACACACACACACACACACACACAAACCACAAGATACTGTAACTAGATATTATAGCTATGATTGGTCTGTAATCGCCTCCAGATTTGTGGTTAGATTTCCTTGACAGATTGAACATGTGCTCTTCTGGTTTGGTGCTTTGCTAAAATAGGACTTTTCCTTCAAGCAGAAACTATGCTCCATTACTGATAAACAAGGCTGCGATTTAACATCAAGCTATTTTCATTACATGAATAACAAGAGAAGAGGAGAGAGAGAGAGAGGAGAGGAGACAGAGAGAGGAGAGAGAGAGAGGAGAGGAGACAGAGAGAGGAGAGAGAGGAGAGGAGACAGAGAGGAGAGAGAGGAGAGGAGACAGAGAGAGGAGAGGATGAAAGAGAGACAGAGAGAGATAGGAGAGGAGGAGAGACAGAGAGAGGAGAGGAGAGAGACAGAGAGAGAGAGAGAGAGGAGAGGAGACAGAGAGAGGAGAGAGAGAGAGGAGAGAGAGAGAGAGAGGAGGAGAGAGAGAGAGAGACAGAGAGAGAGAGAGAGAGGAGAGAGAGAGAGAGCGATAAGATGATGAGGAGAGAGAGAGGAGAGGAGGAGATACTTCTGTATGTGTAATGTTTACTGTTAATTTGTATTGTTTATTTCACTTTTGTATATTATCTACCTCACTTGCTTTGGCAATGTTTACACATGTTTCCCATGCCAATAAAGCCCCTTGAATTGAATTGAGAGGAGACAGAGAGCGAGAGAGAGAGAGAGAGAGAGAGAGAGAGAGAGAGAGAGAGAGAGAGAGAGAGAGGAGAGAGAGAGAGAGAGAGAGAGAGAAGAAGAGGAGAGAGAGAGAGGAGAGGAGGAGAGGGGAGACAAGGAGACCGAGAGAGAGAGAGAATCTATACACACCCCATAATGACAAAGCAATGACAGCTGTTTCTAAATTTTTGCAAATTTATAAAACAATAAAAATATCACATTTACATAACTTTTCAGACCCTTTACTTAGTACTTTGTTGAAGCACCTTTGGCAGCGATTACAGCATCAAGTCTTCTACGTGTGACAATACAAGTCAGTCGAGTTTGGCTGTGTGCTTAGAGTTGTTGTCATGTTGGAAGGTGAACATTCACCACAGTCTGAGGTCCTGAGCACTCTGGAGCAGGTTTTCTTTAAGGATCTTTCCCTCGATCCTGACTAGTCTTCCAGTTCCTGCCACTGAACAACATCCCCAGAGCATGATGCTGCCACCACCATGCTTCACCATAGGGATGGTGCCAGGTTTCTTCCAGACATGACGCTTGGCATTCAGGCCAAAGAGTTCAAACTTTGTTTTCATCAGACCAGAGAATCTTGTTTCTCATGGTCTGAAAGTCCTTTAGGTGCCTTTTGGCAAACTCCAAGTGGGTTGTCATGTGCCTTTTACTGAGGAGAGGCTTCCATCTGGCCACTCTACCATAAAGGCCTGATTGGTGGAGTGCTGCAGAGATGGTTGTCCTTCTGCAAGGTTCTCCCGTCTCCACAGAGGAACTCTGGAGCACCTGTCAGAGTCACCATCAGGTTCTTGGTCACCTCCCTGACCAAGGCCCTTCTCCCCTGATTGGTCAGTTTGGCCGGGCGGCCAGCTCTAGGAAGAGTCTTGGTGGTTCCAAACTTCTTCCATTTCAGAATGATGAAGTCCACTGGGTTCTTGGGGACCTTCAATGCTGCAGAAATGTTTTGGTTCCTTTCCCCAGATCTGTGCTTCATCACAATACTTTCTTGAACAAAAAATGAATGTAACCTTTATTTAAATAAGCAAGTCAGTTAGGAAGAAATTCTTATTTGCAAGTGTTTTATATTTTGTATTTAACCTTTATATTATTTCAATTTCACCTTCATATACATTGTAGAATAATAGTGAAGACATCAAAACTATGAAATAACACATTTTTTGGTTACATCATGTAGTAACCAAAAAACTGTTAAACAAATCTAAATATATTTTACACTCACAATACTTCCAAGTAGCCACCCTTTGCCTTGATGACAGCTTTGCACACTCTTGGCATTCTCTCATCCAGCTTCACATAGAATTATTTTCTTGAAGGAGTTCCCACATATGCTGAGTACTTGTTGGCTGCTTTTCCTTCACTCTGCGGTCCAACTCATCCCAAACCATCTCAATTGGGTTGAGGTCGGGTGATTGTGGACCATCTGATGCAGCACTCCATCACTCTCCTTCTTGGTCAAATAACCCTTATACAGCCTCGAGGTGCAGTTAACTCTAATGAACTTATCCTCTGCAGCAGAGGTAACTCTGGGTCTTCCTTTCCTGTGATGGTCCTCATGAGAGACAGTTAACTATAATGAACTTATCCTCTGCAGCAGAGGTAATTCTGGGTCTTACTTTCCTGTGGCGGTCCTCACGAGAGCCAGTTTCATCATAGTACCTGATGGTTTTTGTGACTGCACTTGAAGAATCGTTCAAAGTTCTTGAAGTTTTCCGTATTGACTGATCTTCATGTCTTAAAGTAATGATGGACTGTCGTTTCTCTTTGCTTATTTGAGCTGTTCTTGCCATAATATGGACTTGGTCTTTTTACCCAATAGGGCTATCTACTGTATACCACCCCTAGGCCTTGTCACAACACAACTGATTGGCTCAAATGCATTAAGAAGGAAAGAAACTCCACAAATTAACTTTTAAGAAGGGACACCTGTTAATTGAAACGCATTCCAGGTGACCACCTCATGAAGCTGGTTGACAGAATGCCAAGAGTGTGCAAAGCTGTTATCAAGGCAAAGGCTTGGCTACTTTGAAGAATCTCAAATGTAAAATATATTTTGATTTGTTTAACACTTTTTTGGTTACTACATGATTCCATATTTGTTATTTAATAGTTTTGATATCTTCACTATTATTCTACAATGTAGACAATAGTAAAAATAAAGATAGGTAGGTGAGTAGGTGTGAGTAGGTGTGAGTAGGTGAGTAGGTGTGTCCAAACTTTTGACTGGTACTGTAAATACAGTTGTACAGCATCTAAACCAGCCAAATCAATATGTTATTCCACATTGAACCACTTTCTATTGGCAGTGTTTCCCCTTACTATTACTTTGAATAGGCGGCCCACCACGATCCGCCAAGCAAAAACCCATCTCACCTGTCGTAGACTAACTTTCACCGGGTACACGATGTCCGACCCCTCCCTTCTAAAGTGCATGTGGGGCTTGTCCTTGATGACAAACACGATATCAGCAGGGATGGTATTGGGCGACTCGTCTCCTTCTCTGGGGAACGTGATCTTGGTCCCCTCCTTCCACCCTCTCTTAATCTCTATGGTGAGAATCTTATCCTCCGTCCTCATGGTCCGTCCGTCAGGGTTCATCCTCTTCCTGCTGATCTTCATCCTCTTGGTGCAACCATGAAACACTTCCTCCAGCGATACCCGCAGCTCGTGATGGACGGCAGGGTCCTGCTTCCTCCTCTGCTGCCCGCCCAGCCCCACGTGGCGGTCCCGAGGGAACCCATTGAGGTTAAACGAGGTGAAGGAGCCGAACGGGTCGTTGCCGTCTACGTCCATGTCCTCGTCGTCTCCGCCCGGACCGCGCCCGTTAGCCTTGCGTCCGAAGAACATCTCAAAAGGGTTGGCACCGCCGAAGAAGGTGGCGAAGGTAGCATGGGGGTCTCCGTGGAATGTGTAGGATGTGAAGTTGCTGCCCTGGTCATCTGGACCACTACTGGGACCTCCTTTGAGACCTGACAGGAAATGACACTGGAGTCAACAACCATTCAGATAATGCAATGCATTTGACATATTATGTCCTGACACCTGAGTGACAGCAGCTGGGAAACAATGACATCATGTGGATAATGCTGATAACCTACGTATAGATAGCTAATGATGATGACCTTTGTATTTATAGATCATGCAGATAACCTACATGTATTGATAGATAATGCGGATCACATATGTATTGATGGATAATGCTGTTATGCATTGATAGATAACACAGATAATTAATGTATTGATAGATAATGCTGATATGCATTGATAGATAACACAGATAGTTAATATATTTATAGATCATGTTGATATGCATTGATAGATAATGCTTATAATTTATGTATGTATGGATAATGCTTATAATGTATGTATTGAGGGATAATGCTGATGACTTGTGTATCAATATATAATGCTAATATGTATGAATTTATAATGATAAGCTGTGTATTGATAGACAATGCCGATAACAATAGATAATGCTAATATGTATGGATAGATCATGATGATAACCTATGCATTGATAGATAATACCGATAACAATAGATAATGCTAATATGTATTGATAGATAATAATGATAACCTATGTATTGATAGATAATACAGACAACAATAGATAATGCTATCTAGGTATTGATGGATAATTTTTGTATGTATTCACAGATAATGCTGATATGTATTGATAGGCTCTTTTGAGACCTGAGTGACACTGGAGTCAGGAACCATTCAGATAATGCTAATAACTTGCTGTACTATAGGCTACTAGACCTGGGTCATGTACATACATGTAGGCTACATCAACGACTTTGACACCAACGCTTCACTTGAGTTTGCCCGGCTGCCTACAATGGGACCAATGGAATAGTCCTAGTCAATGGGACCAATGGTATAGTCCTAGTCAATGGGACCAATGGTATAGTCCTAGTCAATGGGACCAATGGTATAGTCCTAGTCAATGGGACCAATGGAATAGTCCTAGTCAATGGGACCAATGGTATAGTCCTAGTCAATGGGACCAATGGTATAGTCCTAGTCAATGGGACCAATGGTATAGTCCTAGTCAATGGGACCAATGGTATAGTCCTAGTCAATGGGACCAATGGTATAGTCCTAGTCAATGGGACCAATGGTATAGTCCTAGTCAATGGGACCAATGGTATAGTCCTAGTCAATGGGACCAATAGTATAGTCCTAGTCAATGGGACCAATGGAATAGTCCTAGTCAATGGGACCAATGGTATAGTCCTAGTCAATGGGACCAATGGTATAGTCCTAGTCAATGGGACCAATGGTATAGTCCTAGTCAATGGGTCCAATGTAATAGTCCTAGTCAATGGGACCAATGGTATAGTCCTAGTCAATGGGACCAATGGTATAGTCCTAGTCAATGGGACCAATGGTATAGTTGGTAAAGGACTCATATGTAGGCATTTCAGTGTCTACACCTTTTGTTTACGAAGCATGTGACAAATACAATTTGAGGAGAGGTTTAATAAATTGCCAGGTATGGAAAATCACATTGGGAAAATAATATGGCAAGAAATGGCATTTGGGATCCAGAGTTGGTATAGTTCTAGGCAATGGGGTCCAATGTAATAGTCCTAGTCCTAGTCAATGGGTCCAATGGTATAGTCCTAGTCAATGGGTCCAATGGTATAGTCTTAGTTAATGTGCTGGAATATTTGCCATGCACAGTATTTGATCCAGGTCTGTAGTGTACATAGTATTTGATCCAGGTATATACTGTACATAGTATTTGATCTAGGTAAATACTGTACATAGTATTTGATCTAGGTATATACTGTACATAGTATTTGATCTAGGTAAATACTGTACATAGTATTTGATCTAGGTATATACTGTACATAGTATTTGATCTAGGTAAATACTGTACATAGTATTTGATCTAGGTAAATACTGTACATAGTATTTGATCTAGGTATATACTGTACATAGTATTTGATCTAGGTATATACTGTACATAGTATTTGATCTAGGTATATACTGTACATAGTATTTGATCCAGGTATATACTGTACATAGTATTTGATCTAGGTATATACTGTACATAGTATTTGATCCAGGTATATACTGTACATAGTATTTGATCTAGGTATATACTGTACATAGTATTTGATCCAGGTAAATACTGTACATAGTATTTGATCTAGGTATATACTGTACATAGTATTTGATCCAGGTATATACTGTACATAGTATTTGATCTAGGTATATACTGTACATAGTATTTGATCTAGGTATATACTGTACATAGTATTTGATCTAGGTATATACTGTACATAGTATTTGATCCAGGTATATACTGTACATAGTATTTGATCCAGGTATATACTGTACATAGTATTTGATCTAGGTATATACTGTACATAGTATTTGATCCAGGTAAATACTGTACATAGTATTTGATCCAGGTATATTCTGTACATAGTATTTGATCCAGGTATATACTGTACATAGTATTTGATCTAGGTATATACTGTACATAGTATTTGATCCAGGTATATACTGTACATAGTATTTGATCCAGGTAAATACTGTACATACCCATACACAGAAGAATACATTTATAAGCACATGGCATTATAGCTGAACGTCTCCAGGTCAGTGGATTCCTCCTACCATGGCAAATCTGCTGTTTTCCCATCTGCTATTGAAATTGTTGTAATGCCTTGGGCTGCAAAACAGCTCTATACTGACATGTTCAACTGTAATTGACAGTAATAATAATACAATCTGACAATACATTTGGAAATAATTACTGTTATATATTTCTGACCAACCAAGAGCAATGTCTGCATATTATGGCCACCCCGACAAGAAGGGAAATAGCAGCATATTGGTTTATTATAATAAATGTTACGAATCAATTAAAGGAGAGTGAAATGCTGTTGCCTTCTCTAACCAGTGTGGTTAAAATGTCGGTCTGTATTGGATAATGGCCAATAATATTCCACGCACCTTTTGATGTGTGCGCTCAATGACGGGGTGGGTGACATGACAACCAGAAGAAGACAATAATGAAATGTGGGATATTATCCTACCTTCCTCTCCATACTGATCATATATCTCCCTTTTCTTCGGATCACTGAGGACTTCATATGCCTCGGCGATCTCCTTAAATTTCTCCTCGGCGTTGGCCGCCTTGTTTTTGTCCGGGTGCCATTTCAGAGCCTGTTTTCTGTACGCCTTTTTAATGTCCTCGTCGGCCGCTCCTTTCACTATCCCCAGGATTTTATAATAATCTTTCCCCATAGTTTCCCCGAGGCGGCCCTGCGCTGGAGAGAAGAGAACCCGCTGGTGTTTGACGGACGCTGCCTGTCAGTCAATCCGCTATGAAAATATATCCAGGGGACAGAGACCCCTCTGATATGGCGGCAAGTGGAAAACTTAACCGCTGCTCTCTCTGCAACTCTCAACAATAATATCAGCGCCAGCCACACACTGACACACAGTCAGGCAGTTGAACAGTGAACAGCTACAGATAGATTAAGTAGCCTAGCTACGTTTAGAGTGATTACTCAGAGCTGTGGACCCCGTGATATTTATCCACATCCCGATATAGACACACTTTAAACAGCCGTGGCTCCCCTCCTCTTGCGTCCGACCCCACCGGTATGCTTTCTCTGCTCGCTGGAATCCAGGGGCTCTTTCTAGAACTTAAATGCTGCTGTAGCACGCCATTTCCCATATTCGACTCTTTTTTTTGGATTCATCTGTTGAGGTGCAAAGATTCCGTTTTTTTATGCCTGTTATTTCTGTTTAAACACCCACCTATATGGACTTGGCATCCCAAGTTGAGTGAAAAGAACATTGTAACAGCCTTAGCAGGTTATTATAAGCCTTATAATAAAGGGCTGTGGTTTGGTTAGAGGAGGACAAGTCAGGGAGTCGATTGAATTTAAATGTAGAAATAGTCTGTTTGGTGTCTTTCCATTCAAGTCATCAGCTATGGTGGTAAGAGGATCCAAATCCAGAGGACTGGCCTCAGTCAAATCAAATGTATTTATCAAGCCCTTCTGACATCAGCTGATATATTAAAGTGCTGTACAGAAACCCATCCTAAAACCCCAAACAGCAAGCAATGCAGGTGTAGCCTGTCCAGGCTTATAACCTCTGACCTGTACCTCTGACCTGTACCTAATGAGACAGACACTAACCTCTGACCCATAGGCCTACTTCCAGGCTTATATACCTCTGACCTATAGGCCTACTGTCCAGGCTTATAGACCTCTGACCCGTACCTATCTGACCCGTACCTATATGACCCATACCTCTCTGACCCGTACCTACATGACCCATACCTCTCTGACCCGTACCTACATGACCCGTACCTACATGACCCGTACCTCTCTGACCCGTACCTATCTGACCCCTACCTATATGACCCATACCTCTCTGACCCGTACCGCTCTGACCCGTACCTCTCTGACCCGTACCTATCTGACCGTACCTCTCTGACCTGTACCTCTCTGACCGTACCGCTCTGACCCGTACCTCTCTGACCCGTACCTATCTGACCTGTACCTCTCTGACCCATACCTATCTGACCCGTACCGCTCTGACCCGTACCTCTCTGATCCGTACCTCTCTGACCCGTACCTATCTGACCGGTACCTCTCTGACCCGTACCTCTCTGACCCGTACCTCTCTGACCCGTACCTATCTCAGAATGATCCCTTCTTGTTACATAACATAAACAGAACTAGGCCTAAATGACCTCTGACCCATCAGCCTACTATGAGGCTCGTCACAAATGGCACAACAGTAGATCTCCGACCCGAGAGTTAGAATGGGAATTTTTTTGTTGTTGTCATGGGTCAAGTCGTCATAGTCTATTTTTATTTGGGGTCCTGGTGGCCCGGCCTCCCTCATCTATTTTAGATCAGTTAAATACACTGACTGGACCAGTGGCCAGTCTGTTTGTCTATGCTCAGCACTACACCTGGTGGACAGTGGTGGAAGTGCAGGCTCATGTCTTGACAGTAGGGCTATCGCGTCATCGTCATCATGTCTATCGCAGAGTAGAGGAGCATCTACCGCATTGAAGACATGTTCAGTCGGGCTGCCGGTGCTTTGTGACTCAGCGTTCATATGGAGAAAAAAATAAAGAAGAAGCACATTGCCTTTGCACCTTAATAGCCTGTAGTTGTAGTATTTGTAGAATTGGTGCTTATTTATATTCCATTTCAAATTTTGTCATTAAAAATATATATATTATTGAAGAATCATGGATCAGTTTCGTGGTTTGTTTGTGAAACTAGACAAGAATAACGACGGGTCTATATCAGTGGAAGAACTTCATAATGAGATGAAAAAAACTGGCATTATGGCTGCAGATCAGAAGGCTCAGGTATTTATTTATTACAATATTTGATAACTAATATAAATAAAAATGTGAGGCCTATTCTAATTTACCAGCGGCATAACGGGAGAGTTAACATGTACGTCTAATGTCTATTCATATGGTGCAACCAAATGATATACTGCCCTTTTTTAAAAACTTTTCCAGACTGTCGTTAATAACTATGACCGAAACAAGGATGGACGTTTAGATTATGACGAATTTCTAAGCTATATGAGTGACAGAGAGAAGAAATGGAGAATCCACTTCATGGCCCTTGACAAGAATAAATGCGGTAAGTGGAATGGTGGTGTAGTCCAATCTTCGGTGCGTAAAAAGCTGGTAGGCTCATCTCAGGCCCAACCCCGGGACACGGGGCATTCCATTATCATAGACGGCATTCTGAGCATGCTTTTGTCTTTGTTTTTGCACAGTAGCACTATGTCTACATGCAATAGATGCAATGAAGAGTCTTTTTTTAAAATCACATCATATAATGCATAGCAAATTTGAATTGACGTGACTTAAAGTGCTATGTTCATAAATCATATAAACTGAAATGAATAGTTTTCAAGGTCAAACCTAATGGAGACTTGCATGCATTGTTGTGTTTTTAATTACATATACAGAACACCAGCAAACAGGAACTTGTGCTGTACTCTTAACACACCTTCAGAACTAGGAGGAGGACTTCAACTGTCTGTCTGTCTGTCTGTCTGTCTGTCTGTCTGTCTGTCTGACAAGCCCTTAATTAAGCATCTCAGAGTAGAAGTGCTGATCTAGGATCAGGTCTTCATTATCCACAGCTCTGGGCTGATCGAGGATCAGGTCCTTCATTATCCACAGCTCTGGGCTGATCTAGGATCAGGTCTTCATTATCCACAGCTCTGGGCTGATCGAGGATCAGGTCCTTCATTATCCACAGCTCTGTGCTGATCTAGGATCAGGTCTTCTCTGACTAGGGGTCATGTTGTCCTCTCTGACTAGGGGTCATGTTGTCTTCTCTGACTAGGGGTCATGTTGTCTTGTCTGACTAGGGGTCATGTTGTCTTCTCTGACTAGGGGTCATGTTGTCTTGTCTGACTAGGGGTCATGTTGTCTTCTCTGACTAGGGGTCATGTTGTCCTCTCTGACTAGGGGTCATGTTGTCTTGTCTGACTAGGGGTCATTGGCCAGGAGGAAATCATAGATCTGTTCAAGGAGTTAGGAGTGAACATATCAAAGCCGAATGCAAAAAGAATTATACAAATGTAAGAGTGCCTTTTCCCCCCGTTTCTATCCTCTCACTGTTCGCTCTGTCGGTTATTACATTGTAAAAACCTTGTGATAATATTGATTAATATGTGATAACAAAATTAATTGCATGTATTGACAGACTTAATGTCTAATTTAACACTAATCACACATACACTCCAATGTAATTATTATATTGGATGTAATTATTATATTGGGCACAATTTGATCAAGTCTACAACACAGTACAGACCTGTAGAATATGGATACTTAGAGGATCATTCACTTTTGTCAATACGTTTATTAATTAATTGAATATCATCATGCCGACCCATTATCTTGATTGTTGATGTTGTTGATGTTATTGTTGACAGGATGGATGAGGACAGTTCTATGACCGTGGACTGGGGAGAGTTCCTGCAGCATGTCATCCTCAACCCTGCAGAGAACCTGGGAGAACTGGTCACTTCATGGAAACACACTCTGGTGAGACGCTGAGGCCTGGGTCTTCGTTTCTCTGAGCCTTCATATAGGGTTAATGCCTAGCCTTTAGCTCAGAGGCCTAACACAGTCTTGTAGTGAACAAGAGACCAGTCTGTCACACTGATGAAACCTGGACCTAGCTTCCTAGAGCCCCAACAGCGTGGAGATCATCATTAGACGACGCTTGAAGTGTTTGAGACGAGGAATTGTGTTAGCTCCCTGAGCTAGTGCCTAACACAGTATTGTGGTGTGCAGAGCAGACGAGCAGGATACAAACCCAGACTGTAGTCCAGGGATCATCAATTAGATTCAGTCACAGGCCGATTATTTCTTGAGTGGATAGTCAAGAACATAATTATAAATAAGTTGTAGATGGCAAATTGACCAGAAGAAGCCCAAGCAGATATGTTTGACTAAACCAAAACCCTTTCAAACCGTTCTTCCATTTGTATATGATCACATGTCTCTCTATTATACGTGGGAATACCTGGGAACAGATTTCTCAAATTAACATCACCTGGGGATTTTACAGTCTTTCATGTCCAACAATGAAAATTCAAACCCCTGCTGTTGTCCTTGTGCGATGTAGTCTGCTATGTGTGTGTGTGTGTGTGTGTGTGTGTGTGTGGTGTGGTGTCTTACCTGATGAACGGCACACTCCACCCAGGTGTAGGAGATCATACATTGCATGCTGGGTCTGAAGCCCCTGTTGAAGGAGTCTGTCTGTCGGTTGGTGATATATGTAGTCTTCCTGTCTGCCTCTCTAGGTGATATATGTAGACTTCCTGTCTGCCTCTCTAGGTGATATATGTAGACTTCCTGTCTGCCTCTCCAGGTGATATATGTAGACTTCCTGTCTGCCTCTCCAGGTGATATATGTAGACTTCCTGTCTGCCTCTCCAGGTGATATATGTAGACTTCTTGTCTGCCTCTCCAGGTGATATATGTAGACTTCCTGTCTGCCTCTCTAGGTGTTTGATGTAGACTTCCTGTCTACCTCTCCAGGTGTTTGATGTAGACTTCCTGTCTGCCTCTCTAGGTGTTTGATGTAGACTTCCTGTCTGCCTCTCCAGGTGTTTGATGTAGACTTCCTGTCTGCCTCTCCAGGTGTTTGATGTAGACTTCCTGTCTGCCTCTCCAGGTGTTTGATGTGGGTGAGAGCCGGACCATGCCCCTGGAGCTGCCCCCGGACCTGTCAGCAGGCTCAGGGGAATGGAGGAGTTTTGTCCTGGCTGCAGGGCTGGCCGACGCCGTGTCCAGAACCCTGACTGCTCCTATCGACCGCCTCAAGACACAACTACAGGAACAATATTATAACCTAAACACTTCTGTAATATAGCTTGATAACACCCAGTAATACTTTGCATTGCCAGACTTCGTAGTCCCATATTCACATGGTTCAGAAATGAACCCTAACTCTAACTCTAACCCTACAGAAATGAATGGTAGAGACATCCCATCATGCTTAGGGTCATGTATAAAAAGGCTGTACAGGACATTATTTTGGCTACCATGGCTATGCCTCCATAGGATGATAATGCCTCCATAGGATGACAATGCCCTCATTAGATGATAATGCCTCCATAGGATGACAATGCCCTCATAGGATGACTATGCCTCCATAGGATGACAATGCCCTCATAGGATGATAATGCCCACATAGGATGACAATAGCCCTCATACACAGGGTACAAGCGGTCCCTGAATGGTTTGATGAGCATGAAAACGATATAAACCATAAACCCTGGCCGTCTCAGTCACCAGATCTCAAACCAGTTAAACACTAACGGGAGATTCTGGAGCGACGCCTGAGACAGCGGTTTCCACCAACAAAACACCAACTGATGGAATTTCTCATGGAAGAATGGTGTCGCATTCCTCCAATCGAGTTCCAGACACCTGTAGAATCTATAGAATGGTGTCGCATTCCTCCAATCGAGTTCCAGACACTTGTAGAATCTATAGAATGGTGTCGCATTCCTCCAATCGAGTTCCAGACACTTGTAGAATCTATAGAATGGTGTCGCATTCCTCCAATCGAGTTCCAGACACTTGGAGAATCTATAGAATGGTGTCGCATTTGTAACAGTATAACTTTAGACCGTCCCCTCGCCCATACCCGGGCGCGAACCAGGGACCCTCTGCTCACATCAACAACAGTCACCCACGAAGCATCGCACCACCGCTAACTAGCTAGCCATTTCACGTTCGTTACGCATTCCTCCAATCGAGTTCTAGACACTTGTAGAACAGTAGAGGTGCGTGGGTAAAATAACTGGAAAACCACAAGTCCAAATCCCTATCTCCATCCATGGCTAATTTATGAAAAGGGACAATTTTTGCCAGCTAGCCACCAGAGAACGACTCAATGAGATGCAACAATTCAAGTTTTTCTGTCAATGAGGTATGCTCTTAATGGGATTTGATGGCAGGCTTGCTAGGTGTAGCTAACATTTCGAGCCCAATGACCCCTGAAAGGCCTGAAAACTAGCCCAATTTTTTATTTTATTTTTTGCATCAAGAGAGGAGTTGCCATTTATCTAATAAACTATTTTTCCACAACGTTACTGAGTAAATTAAGAAGGAATATTGACTTTATTTTTAACGACATAGGCTAAAATACTACATTCGGTTTTCCATCAAAATAATATTTATATGTGGCAAAGAGAAAGAATAAATCGCCCTTATTATTAAACTCCAGATCATTTTAAAAGCAATGGATGTTGATTTAACTTGTTTGGGCTGTTATGATGAAGCAATAAGGCCGAGAAGGTGTGGTATATGGACAATATTCAGGGCTCAAAACACCCAGGTTATAGTTGTAAATAAATCCTGTTTGCCCATGTGCATAACTATTGACAAATCAGACAGGAGAGTTTGAGTGGTGAAAGTTGGACAGAGGATCTCAATCTCTGTAGACGAAACACTTTGACCAACTTAAAAATAAAAATAAATGTATTTTTTGGTAATTGTGCCGTTATTATGTGTTAGATGTTAAGACTACAAACCTTTATAAATGGCCCATTTGTGAGATTGACTTGTTATTTCAATAGGCTACTGACTAAAATCTGGGTTTATCCTTTCAATTCAACTTTGAGATGGTTTGCTGAGCTAGATGGAGGTAGTTTATGATTGGCCAACATGCCAACATCTAATTTCAGATACAGTGGAGAATGATAAATTTATGATAGAGCTATGACCATGATCACAATCGATAACTTCCAGTTTAATTAACTAAACATTGACGTTAATAATTGCACAATTACACAAGGCAACATCAACAAACTAAGTTACAGGCTATTTATTAAAGTCTGTTTGCCAGCTCCAGGTAATGCTACACATTGATTTGCAATGCCTCCAGAAATATCGTCATTTCAACATCGTGTACGGTATCAAATGGTAGGCTACAGCATCCTACAATGGCATATAAATTAATAGCCTACTTGATGGCCAACAGATGCAAATGCAGTCTATCATTCTCTATATTAAAGGTCATTTTCATTGTGGACGTTTTCCCATAACAGAACGTTTTCCCATATTACATTTCCGCTCTTGCACAGCGCCTCCAGACCCTATAACTGAGTATGAGTTAAATCCTTCACTTGATACTATTATCGACATTAGAATGTAGTTCACTTTAAACCACCTCAGAGCGAATTTATCTAAAAAGCATCTAGTGCGCCTAAAGTCGTTTTTTCAATGCTTTGTCGTTTTTATATCAAGTCTAGCAAAAAGGGAGTCTCCATAATGACCAATCTAAATAGTCTATTTATACAACCGGTAAAAAAAAGTTGTCACGCCGTAACTCCGCTGCCTCTGCTCTCTCAACCAGTGCTCTCAACACACATACACACACACTTCTGGCCCTCCCCCTCTTCTCCTCTCAGCCTCTTGCGAATTGAAGGAAAATTACAATTATTATAAATTCTTTTTTAATATTGGTCAATGTTTTGGGGGGGAGCCTGGCTTCCCTTGGTATCCTTGCATACACGCCACTGTTGTAGAATCTATGCCAAGGGGCATTGAAGTAGAAACTCCCACCTAAGGATCTGTTTTCTTCGGCCAACTATTTACTGTGTTCAAGGGAATCGCTGGATCGATTTGCTTTCATTTTACTCCTGCGTCTCTTTCATACTTTGGCTTTTGTGTCTATCGTTTCCCCCCTGTTAACATTACGACTGTGGAAAGGCTTGTCAATGACCTGTCAAACACACCCCGGTAACGGCCGAAATGTGTCCAATGAAATACCTTTGTCTTTCCGTTGTATCTATAAAAACGACAAAAGATTAATCTGGCATTTAACGCACTATCTCGACACTTACATCACAAGAAAGAGAAGAAACATGACTTTATTTAAAAAAAAGGGAATTTAAAAACATTTATCATTTAGTACAGTTGACATTTAAAAAAAATTAGATGCGATGAAATTAAAGCAATTTCCCCCTCAAAAATGAACATTCGGATTAAAGTGATATTATTTTCGGATCTCGCAAACAATGCAACATATGTATAGATAGGTCATGAGGTAGTCTCGACAGTGCAGGTAAGGTGGTTGCAGTCCTATTCCGACCCTTTATGTTAATGTTTGATATATGCAAATACACCCAGTGTATTTATGCAAATTAGGCATATATCATTTTCTCTATTTTAACACAAGATATAAAAAACAAACCCTGAATCAATTAGCTAATATATATATATATATATGAGTGCATTTCCCCAAAAACATTTTTTAAATTAACAATAAATTGAATATTGAATTCCCCTCAAAATCCCTCTACTCCATTCCTTAGAATCCGTGCCAGTAAAGTATTGTATGTGCTATAATTAATTCAATATCTGATGGATTATAGGACCATCTTCTTCTATTATCCAACTAATGTATTTATTTGAATTGTTTAAAAAAATACATTTAAATTTTTTTTTTTTTTTACAAATTCGATGACAGTTGCTAATTGAAGCTCGTGGTGGCCCGCCCTGTCAAGATGGGTGTTTCTATTGTTTTGGCAGTTACCTGTATGAACCGTGAATCCGTGGACTGGAGACAGAGGTTAATAATTAAAGAAGATATTGTGTGTGTATTTAGGTGTATGGATCCAAGGCGTCCTCCCAGGGATTCAGAGAGCTAAAGGCGGGTGGTGTGAGGTCTATGTGGCAGGGAAACGCTGTGAACGTGCTGAAGGGAACCCCCCAGTCAACTCTGCAGTGCCTCATCTACGCTCAGGTAACACGTACTATACTGTAATAACACAAGGGCCACTGGAGAATTTACAACCAATACGTTCGGATATGGATACTTTACCCTATCCACCCCCCCCCTCAATTATATTAAACTCAAAGGGATTTATAATAATGATGTGCAAATAGTTAAAAGTACACAAGGGAAAATAAATCAACCTAAATATGGGTTGTATTTACAATGGCGTTTGTTCTTCACTGGTTGCCCTTTTCTTGTGGCAACAGGTCACACATCTTGCTGCTGTGATGGAACACTGTGGTATTTCACCCAATAGATATGGAAGTTTATCAAAATTGGATTTGTTTTCAAATTCGTTGTGTATCTGTGTTATCTGAGGGAAATATGTGCCTCTAATATGGTCATACATTTGGCAAGAGGTTAGGAAGTGCAGCTCAGTTTCCATCTCATTTTGTGGGCAGTGTGCACATAGCCTGTCTTTCCTTGAGAGCCATGTCTGCCTACGGCGGCCTTTCTCAATAGCAAGGCTATGCTCTCTGAGTCTGTACATAGTCAAAGCTTTCCTTATGTTTGGGTCATTCACAGTGGTCAGGTATTCTGCCGCTGTGTACTCTCTGTTTAGGGCCAAATAGCATTCCAGTTTGCTCTACCTTTTGGTCAAATTCTTTCCAATGTGTCAAGTAATTATCGTTTTGTTTTCTCATGATTTGTTTGGGTCTAATTGTGTTGCTGTCCTGGGGCTCTGTGGGGTGTGTTTGTGTTTGTGAACAGAGCCCCAGGACCAGCTTGCTTAGGGGACTCTTCTCCAGGTTCATCTCTCTGTAGGTGATGGCTTTGTTATGGAAGGTTTGGAAATCACTTCCTTTTAGATGGTAGTAGAATTTAACGTCTCTTTTCTGGATTTTGATAATTAGTGGGTACGTCTCTCTCTCTCTCTCTCTCTCTCTCTCTCTCTCTCTCTCTCTCTCTTTCTCTCCAGATGAAGGTGTACACCCAGCGCTGGCAGCAGGAGAGTCTGTCAGTACAGCAGAGGTTTGGGCTGGGCTGTGTGTCTGGGGCGGTGGCTCACGCTGTCTTCTATCCTCTAGAGGTACCAGAGCTCTATGACAGGTCTGAACTACAGATATACATGCTGTCTTCTACCCTCTAGAGGTATCAGAGCTCTATGACAGAACTACAGATATACATGCTGTCTTCTACCCTCTAGAGGTATCAGAGCTCTAAGACAGGTTTGAACTACAGATATACATGCTGTCTTCTATCCTCTAGAGGTATCAGAGCACTATGACAGGTCTGAACTACAGTTATACATGCTGTCTTCTATTCTCTAGAGGTATCAGAGCTCTATGACAGGTCTGAACTACAGATATACATGCTGTCTTCTATTCTCTAGAGGTACCAGAGCTCTAAGACAGGTCTGAACTACAGATATACAGTACATTCGGAAAGTATTCAGACCCCTTGACTTGTTCCACATTTTGTTACGTTACAGCCAGTTTCTAAAATGGATTAAATGCCCCCCCTCATTAATCCAAAGCAAAAACAGGTTTGTAGAAATTTTGCTAATTTGTTAAAAATAAAAAACAAAAATATTACATTGACATAAGTATCCAGACGCTTTACTCAATGCTTTGTTGAAGCACCTTTGGCAGTAGTTACAGCCTCGAGTTTAAATATACAGTGCCTTGCGAAAGTATTCGGCCCCCTTGAACTTTGCGACCTTTTGCCACATTTCAGGCTTCAAACATAAAGATATAAAACTGTATTTTTTTGTGAAGAATCAACAACAAGTGGGACACAATCATGAAGTGGAACGACATTTATTCGGCGTGCAAAATTATTCAGCCCCTTTACTTTCAGTGCAGCAAACTCTCTCCAGAATTTCAGTGAGGATCTCTGAATGATCCAATGTTGACCTAAATGACTAATGATGATAAATACAATCCACCTGTGTGTAATCAAGTCTCCGTATAAATGCACCTGCACTGTGATAGTCTCAGAGGTCCGTTAAAAGCGCAGAGAGCATCATGAAGAACAAGGAACACACCAGGCAGGTCCGAGATACTGTTGTGAAGAAGTTTAAAGCCGGATTTGGATACAAAAAGATTTCCCAAGCTTTAAACATCCCAAGGAGCACTGTGCAAGCGATAATATTGAAATGGAAGGAGTATCAGACCACTGCAAATCTACCAAGACATGGCCGTCCCTCTAAACTTTCAGCTCATACAAGGAGAAGACTGATCAGAGATGCAGCCAAGAGGCCCATGATCACTCTGGATGAACTGCAGAGATCTACAGCTGAGGTGGGAGACTCTGTCCATAGGACAACAATCTGTCGTATATTGCACAAATCTGGCCTTTATGGAAGAGTGGCAAGAAGAAAGCCATTTCTTAAAGATATCCATAAAAAGTGTCATTTAAAGTTTGCCACAAGCCACCTGGGAGACACACCAAACATGTGGAAGAAGGTGCTCTGGTCAGATGAAACCAAAATTGAACTTTTTGGCAACAATGCAAAACGTTATGTTTGGCGTAAAAGCAACACAGCTCATCACCTTGAACACACCATCCCCACTGTCAAACATGGTGGTGGCAGCATCATGGTTTGGGCCTGCTTTTCTTCAGCAGGGACAGGGAAGATGGTTAAAATTGATGGGAAGATGGATGGAGCCAAATACAGGACCATTCTGGAAGAAAACCTGATGGAGTCTGCAAAAGACCTGAGACTGGGACGGAGATTTGTCTTCCAACAAGACAATGATCCAAAACATAAAGCAAAATCTACAATGGAATGGTTCAAAAATAAACATATCCAGGTGTTAGAATGGCCAAGTCAAAGTCCAGACCTGAATCCAATCGAGAATCTGTGGAAAGAACTGAAAACTGCTGTTCACAAATGCTCTCCATCCAACCTCACTGAGCTCGAGCTGTTTTGCAAGGAGGAATGGGAAAAAATTTCAGTCTCTCGATGTGCAAAACTGATAGAGACATACCCCAAGCGACTTACAGCTGTAATCGCAGCAAAAGGTGGCGCTACAAAGTATTAACTTAAGGGGGCTGAATAATTTTGCACGCCCAATTTTTCAGTTTTTGATTTGTTAAAAAAGTTTGAAATATCCAATAAATGTCGTTCCACTTCATGATTGTGTCCCACTTGTTGTTGATTCTTCACAAAAAAATACAGTTTTATATCTTTATGTTTGAAGCCTGAAATGTGGCAAAAGGTTGCAAAGTTCAAGGGGGCCGAATACTTTCGCAAGGCACTGTATGCATGTTTTTTTCACCTTTATTTAACCAGGTAGGCCAGTTGAGAACAAGTTCTCATTTACAACTGCGACCTGGCCAAGAATAAAGTAAAGCAGTGCGACACAAACAACAACACAGAGTTACACATGGAGTAAAACATACAGTCAATAACACAATAGAAAAATCTATATACAGTGTGTGCAAATGAGGTAGGATAAGGGAGGTAAGGCAATAAATAGGCCGTAGTGGCAAAGTAATTACAATTTAGCAATTAAACACTAGAGTGATAGATGTGCAGAAGATGAATGTAAGTAGAGATACTGGGGTGCATAGGAGCAAAAAAACAAAACAACATGGGGATGAGGTAGTTGGATGGGCTATTTACAGATGGGCTTTGTACAGGTGCAATGATCTGTGAGCTGCTCTGACAGCTTCAGTGGGTTTTTGCAATTCGTTTTGTTCGATTCGATTTGTTCGATTCAATTCGATTTGTTGAGTAGCTTGTTGGAGGCTATTTTGTAAATGAAATCGCCTTAGTCAAGGATCGGTAAGATACTCAGTTTTACGAGGGTATGTTTTCCAGCATGAGTGAAGGATGCTTTGTTGCGAAATAGGAATCCGATTCTAGATTTAATTTTGGATTGGAGATACTTAATATGAGTCTGGAAGGAGAGTTTACAGTCTAACCAGACACCTAGGTTTTTGTAGTTGTCCACATATTATAAATCTGAATCGTCCAGAGAAGTGATGCTGGACGGGTGGGTAGGTGTGGGCAGCGATCGGTTGAAGAGCATGCATTTAGTTTTACTTGCATTTAAAAGCAGTTAGAGGCCACAGAAGGAGAGTTGTATGGCATTGAAGCTCATCTGGAGGTTAGTTAACACAGTGTCCAAAGAAGGGCCAGATGTATACAGAATGATGTCATCTGCGTAGAGTTGGATCAGAGACTCACCAGCAGCAAGAGCGACATCATTGTTGTATACAGAGAAAAGAGTCGGCCCGAGAATTGAACCATGTGGCACCCTCATAGAGACTGCCAGGGGTCCAGACAACAGGCCCTCCGATTTGACACACTGAACTCTGTCTGAGAAGTAGTTGGTGAACCAAGCGAGGCAGTCATTTGAGAAACCAAGGCTGTCCAGTCTGCCAATAAGAATGTGGTGATTGACAGAGTCGAAAGCCTTGGCCAGGTCGATGAATACGGCTGCACAGTAATGTGTTTTATCGATGGCGGTTATGATATCGTTTAGGACCTAGAGCGTGGCTGAGGTGCACCCATGACCAGCTCGGAAAACAGATTGTATAGCGGAGAAGGTACGGTGGGATTCGAAATGGTCGGTGATCTGTTTGTTAACTTGGCTTTCGAAGACTTTAGAAAGGCAGGGCAGGATGGATATAGGTCTGTAAGAGTTTGGGTCTAGAGTGTCTCGCCCTTTGAAGAGGGGGATGACCGCGGCAGCTTTCCAATCTTTGGGGTTCTCAGACGATACTAAAGAGAGGTTGAACAGGCTAGTAATAGTGGTTGTGGCAGATAATAATAGAAAGAGAGGGTCCAGATTGTCTAGCCCAGCTGATTTTTAGGGGTCCAGATTTTGCAACTCTTTTAGAACATCAGATGCTGCAAGTTGCTGTGGAAAGTGCAGGCCTGTTGACCGGGGTAGGAGTAGCCAGGTGGAAAGCATGACCAGCCATAAAGAAATGTTTATTGAAATTCTCAATTATCGTGGATTTATCGGTGGTGACACTGTTTCCTATCCTCAGTGCAGTGGGCAGCTGGGAGGAGGTGTTCTTATTCTCCATGGACTTTACAGTGTCCCAGAACTTTTTGGAGTTTGTGCTACAGGATGCAATTTTCTGTTTGAAAGAGCTAGCCTTTGCTTTCCTGATTGCCTGTGTATACTGGTTCCTAACTTCCCTGAAAAGTTGCATATCGCGGGGGCTATTCGATGCTAATGCAGTACACCACAGGATGTTTTTGTGCTGGTCAAGGGCAGTCAGGTTTGGAGTAAACCAAGTGCTATATCTGTTCCTGGTTCTACATTTTTTGAATGGGGCATGCTTATTTAAGATGGTGAGGAAAGCACTTTTAAAGAATAACCAGGCATCCTCTACTGACGGAATGAGGTCAATTTGCAAAAATATCTAAAAACCTCTTTTCACTTTGTCATTATGGGATATTGTGTGTAGATTGATGAGGAAAATAAATAATTTAATCCATTTTAGGATAAGGCTGTAACGTAACAAAATTTGGATAAAGGGGTCTGAATGCTTTCCGAATACACTGTGCATGTGGCTGCATTCCAGGCTGAATAAGTTAGACTAACAACGATCACGTATATCCTACTAACAGGACATTAAAAACTGTAATATATTATGTTTCACTGAGTCGTGGCAGAACGATGACATGAATAACATACAGCTGGCAGGTTTTAAGCTTTTTTGGCAGGATAGAACAGCGGCCGTGGTAAGACAAAGGGTGGGGCTCTATGTATATTTGTAAACAACAGCTGGTGCACGAAATCTAAGGAAGTCTCAAGGTTTTGCTCGACTGAGGTAGAGTATCTCATGATAAGCTGTAGACCACACTATTTACGAAGAGAGTTTTCATCTATATTCTTCGTAGCTGCCTATTTACCACCACAAACAGATGCAGGCACTAAGACCTCACTCAATGAGCTGTGTAGGACCATAAATATATATCCATAAAGAGGCGGTGCTCCTAGTGGTCGGGAACTTTCATGCAGGGAAACTTAAATCCGTTTTACCTAGTTTCTACCAGCATGTTAAACCAGAGAGGAAAAAAACTCAAGACCACCTTTATTCCACACACAGAGACGCATACAAAGCTCTCCCTCGCCCCCCATTTGGCAAATCTGACCATAATTCTATCCTCCTGATTCCTGCTTACAAGCAAAAACTAAAGTAGGAAGCACCAATGACTCGGTCTATAAAAAAGTGGTCAGATGAAGCAGATGCTAAACTACAGGACTGTTTTGCTAGCACAGGCTGGAATATGTTCGCCACATCCGTCACTGGCTTTATTAATAAGTGTATCGATGACGTCGTCCCCACATTGACTGTACGTACATACCCCAACCAGAAGCCATGGATTACAGGCAACCGAGCTAAAGGGTAGAGCTGCCGCTTTCAAGGAGCGGGACTCTTGTAAGCTTATAAGAAATCCCTCTATGCCCTCCAACGAACCATCAAACAGGCAAAGCGTCAATACAGGGCTAAGATTGAATCGTACTACACTGGCTCCGACGCTCGTCGGATGTGGCAGGGCTTGCAAACTATTACAGACTACAAAGGGAAGCACAGCCAAGAGCTGCCCAGTGACACGAGCCTACCAGATGAGCTAAATTACTTCTATGCTCGCTTCCAGGCAAGTAACTCTGAAACATGCATGAGAGCATCAGCTGTTCCGGACAACTGTGTGATCACACACTCCGTAGCCGATGTGAGTAAGACCTTTGAACAGGTCAACATTCACAAGGCCGCAGGGCCAGACAGATTACCAGGACGTGTACTCCGAGCATGTGATGACCAACTGGCAAGTGTCTTCACTGACATGTTCAACCTGTCCCTGACTGAGTCTGTAATACCAACATGTTTCAAGCAGACCACCATAGTCCCTGTGCCCAATAACACTAAGGTGAACTGCTTAAATGACTACTGACCTGTAGCACTCACATCTGTAGCCATGAAGTGCTTTATAAAGCCTGGTAATGGCTCATATCAACACCATTATCCCAGAAACCCTAGACCCACTCAAATTTGCATACCGCCCCAACAGATCCACAGATGATGCCCACTTGGACAAAAGTAACACCTATGTGAGAATGCTATTCAAAGCTCAACACATAGCTAAGGACCCTGGGACTAAACACTTCACTCTGCAACTGAATCCTCGACTTCTTGATGGGCTGCCGCCAGGTATTAAGGGTAAGGAACAACACATCCACAACAAATATCATATTGCTCAAATAAACAGCAAACCTGGTTTCAAAAAACACATAAAACAACACCTCAGGACACAACGCCTCTCCCCTATTTGATCTAGATAGTTTGTGTGTATCCATGTATATGTAGGCTACGTGTGCCTTTAAAAATGTATGTAGTTCTGTCCTTGAACTGTTCTTGTCTAATGATGTTCTGTATTATGTTTAATTTTGAACCCCAGGAAGAGTATGTTTTTTCATGTTGGGGATCTGTGTTTTTACCTGTTACCTTGAACCCCCCCGGAAGACTCTGTACTGGTACCCCCTTTTAGCCTCCACAGCTAATGGGGATCCCCTAATAAAACTCTGCCAAATACCCCCTATTAGCCTCCACATGGACTCTGTACCTACCCCTGACCTCCACATTAACTCTGTACCGTAACACCCTGTATATAGCCTCCACATTGACTCTGTACTGGTACCCCCTATATATAGCCTCCACATTGACTCTGTACCGGTACCCCCTGTATATAGCCTCCACATTGACTCTGTACCGGTACCCCCTGTATATAGCCTCCACATTGACTCTGTACCGGTACCCCCTGTATATAGCCTCGCTATTCTTATTTTACTGCTGTTGTTTAATTATTTTTTACTTAACTCTTATTTTTCTTAAAACTGCATTGTTGGTTAAGGGCTTGTAAGTTAGCATTTCACTTGTATACTGCGCATGTGACGAATACAATTTGATTTGATTTGATGAAGCCGTTGACTGAGGTGGTGTGCTCCTCTCAATGCCATTGGATGAATCACAAAATATTTTCCACTCTGCGCTAGCAAAACACGTAGCATCCGCGTCATCTATCCACTTCCATACTGAGCGAGTCACTGGTACTTCCTGCTTTAATTGTTGCTTGTAAGCAGGAATCAGGAGGATAGAATTATCAAATGCAATGTCTGCAATGTAGTTGGCCTGGAACGCGACCTCAGTCTGAATTCATTCCTGTCTGTGTTATATCATGTGTTGGTGGGGACCAGTTTGGTGCCTTTTATCATTGATTTCTCCAGCGCGTTGTCAACCGTATACATAACAATTTCTCACTGTCAATACTCAACTTGTAAGAAACACTGGACTGTCTAGCTAATATATCTATTGGTTAAGAACTTGACCAATGACGTGCTCCCTGCCTCCATCTGCCAGGTGCTAAAGGTGAGACTGAACCTATGGGCAGGTACCTACAGCGGGGTGGTGCAGTGTGCCCGCTCCATCTACAGGAATGAGTCTGCTGCATCCTTCTACAGGGGCTTCAGACCCAGTATCCTCTGTATGATTCCCTACGCTGGGGTGGAGTGTGCCGTTCACCAGGTCAGACAGCCTAACACTCTATCACATCTGCAGTGTACTATCTGTAGTGTACTATCTGTAGTGCACTATCTGTAGTGCACTATCTGTAGTGCACTATCTGTAGTGCACTATCTGTAGTGAACTATCTGTATTGAACTATCTGTAGTGTACTATCTATCTGTAGTGTACTATCTGTAGTGAACTATCTGTAGTGTACTATCTATCTGTAGTGTACTATCTGTAGTGAACTATCTGTAGTGTACAATCTATCTGTAGTGTACTATCTGTATTTAACTATCTGTAGTGTACTATCTGTATTGAACTATCTGTAGTGAACTATCTGTAGTGTACTATCTGTAGTGTACTATCTGTATTGAACTATCTGTAGTGTACTATCTATCTGTAGTGTACTATCTGTAGTGAACTATCTGTAGTGTACAATCTATCTGTAGTGTACTATCTGTAGTGAACTATCTGTCGTGAACTATCTGTAGTGTACTATCTATCTGTAGTGTACTATCTGTATTGAACTATCTGTAGTGTACTATCTGTAGTGAACTATCTGTAGTGTACTATAGATGATTGGGTACCATTTGGGACTCCATGTACATTCCATTTGAAGTATATTACCATAGAGATCTATGAATTGAGTTCTATATGGGGACTTGTGTGTACTTGTTGGCCTACACACTCCGTTCTTGGACTGGTGAAAACTCTTGAAGTTCACACTTCAAGATGGGTATGAAAACATAAAGCAACCTTGTTTTACAGTAATCTACTCCACTCTCTTCCTCTCTCCCCCCATCTCTCTCACATCTGTTAGTCCGTCTTGAGTTGGATATGACTGACCAGGTCAGGCTTCACTCTCTTCCTCTCTCCCCCCCTCTCTCACATCTGTTAGTCTGTCTTGAGTTGGATATGACTGACCAGGTCAGGCTCCACTCTCTTCCTCTCTCCCCCTCTCTCTCACATCTGTTAGTCCGTCTTGAGTTGGATATGACTGACCAGGTCAGACTTCACTCTCTTCCTCTCTCCCCCTCTCTCACATCTCTTAGTCCGTCTTGAGTTGGATATGACTGACCAGGTCAGACTTCACTCTCTTCCTCTCTCCCCCTCTCTCACCTCTGTTAGTCTGTCTTGAGTTGGATATGACTGACCAGGTCAGGCTCCACTCTCTTCCTCTCTCCCCCCTCTCTCACATCTGTTAGTCCGTCTTGAGTTGGATATGACTGACCAGGTCAGACTCCACTCTCTTCCTTTCCCCACCCCCTCTCTCTCAACTGTCAGTCCATTTTGAGTTGGCTATGACCAACCTGTTCAGAGAGCCCAACATGGGCTACATCAACCTTATTTTATTGTTTATCTGCGTGCCACAAGATTGTGTTGTTTGCCCTCTGAGCAAAAGCCTGTGAATGAAGGAGGCCTGAGTTCGAGCCCATTGATTTTACATCAATCTAATGGGTATCCTATCACTGACTCTCCTCTCTCTCCTTTCTCTCTCTCTCCTTTCTCTCTCACTCTGTATCTCTCTGTCCCCCTCTCTCTCTCTCCTTTCTCTCTCTGTCCCCTCTATCTCTCTCCTTTCTCTCTCTCTCTGTATCTCTCTGTCCCCCTCTCTCTCATTTTCTCACCTCCCCCTCTATCTCTCCCCCCCTACCTCTTCCTCTCCCGCAGTCCATTGTGACCTGGGCTAAGACCCAACAGGACTACAGCAGTGACTCCCAGCTCTTCTTTTTCAGTTTTGTGGCCTTCTCTGCTGGACAGATGAGCAGCTATCCTCTAGCTGTGATCAGGACCCAGCAGCAAGCTCAGGGTAACGGTCGATCCATGCAAAGAACAATAATCAGGAACATTTTCATTCAATTAAAATAAGCCACTCATTTATCTGTTTCAATGAACTCTGCATGTAACTTTTCCTGACCATGTGATCTAACCAGGACACCCACTGTCGCTAGGGCCATGTGACACTGTCGCTAGGGCCATGTGATCTAACCAGGACACCCACCATCCCTAGGGCCATGTGATCTAACCAGGACACCCACTGTCCCTAGGGCCATGTGATCTAACCAGGACACCCACTGTCCCTAAGGCCATGTGATCTAACGAGGACATCGTCCCTAGGGCCATGTGATCTAACCAGGACACTCACCGTTCCTAGGACCAGAAGTGTGTCTTGGTCAGTTTATATGATCACGATATGCTCCTCCTGTCCCAGATTAGAATTGTGTCACTGTAGTCTGTGAGGTACAGTGTACCATACTGTACATAACTTACTGGATGTGATGTGTCCATAACAGGCCATTCTTACTTCCTTGTCTTACAGCTTTCAGTTCAACTTCACCCACAACTTTTCTTCAGGGGTTCACAGGCATCTATGAAAGACATGGAATACGAGGATACTACAATGGGATGGGGGCCAGTTTCGTCCGGGCGATTCCGTGCGCTCTGTTAAACTACACCTTGATGAAGAAACTAGACACAATGCTTTCCTGATTTCAGAGTCATAGTTAATTATAATTTGTTGTAGGTTTTTGTGAATGATTTTATGTAATACTCTGTACAAAACAACAACCTTTAAACTTGATGCCATTGTCAATAAACTGTCCCAAAATACTTCAAATTGCAATGAACTACCAAATATACAACCAAAGGACTGTTGTTGGAGGGCTGATTGGGGCCCAATCTCCAGCCTGACCAATCCTTTGTTGACCCCTATTGTCATTAAATCAGTGTGAAGTATCTATGGCCTCCTCCTTTGCCTTTCTTTCAAAAACATTTGTGCAAAAACTAGAGTCGTGTTTTTGACTCTAAATTACAGTGCAGTGTGTGCTCACTAAGAGGGTGTCTTCAGTGCATATTATAATGTATATCACAAAATACAGGACTTCCTACAGTATTACATTTTGCAAATATATTTATTTGGTTATCATACTAAATATGAAAGTTACTAAAACATGTGTACATTGTAAACATATTTGTAACTTAACGTAGCAGGCGTAAAACAAATATTTGAAAAGGATTTTCCATCACTTTAGTAAAATAGTACAAGTAGAACCATTGGATGGTACAACCCAAATCCCGCCTTAGTCCTTGATCGACGTGTCAAACAGCCAGTTGCCTGTTCTGTCTGGACTCGCGAGATTTGTGTGGCCCTTTTCTGCTGTGTCACAACGCGAGACTCTTTTTCAACGAGAACGGCCATCTTCTCTCTCCGGGCTTGAGAAGACAAGTGTTACAACAGATATGGCTGACTACTCGAACGTGGCTCCGCCGTCGGGAAATGGCGCCGGAATGAACGACGCTTTTAAAGACGCACTTCAGCGAGCTAGACAGGTAAGATAAATAATATAATATAGCACACAGGTCGTCGAAATTGATAGTCGAGCTAAATGGAACTAAATCTAACCCAAACCTCAAGCTCGGGATGTTTCCAATTTGCGGCCTTCAGTGAAGGCTTCGAGTTGGCTGTCCCAACAAAGGAATGTATAACCTAGCTAGCTAGTCAGCTAATGAGGCAGGTATTGCTAGGTCATTTAGCGATACGTTTCAATTCATCGGTGAATTAATGAAGTACAGTTTTGATTAAGTTGATTGCGGTTTCAATAAGTAGCTAACAAAACGATAACCAAGATAACGTCACACATCTAACGTTAGTTACGGTTACTATATGTGGCATTTTCGAAGCCCCCATCGTGCAGAAATACTGTTGCGTTGATGCTGTGGAGGTAGATGAGGCCATGATACACTGGATTATTTATTATTTTTTTAATGAAATATTGCCTGACATTGGTTGCTGCGACTTTTTTTACATTTGAAATGAGCAACTATTATGTTGAACTGCGGTGCCACATAGTGGGCAATTTTCTAGTGATCACAATCAGTGCAGATAATGGTCATGTGATCAATCTAACGTTAATCTAACAAAACATATTATAGGGAACATGGCGATTGTTTTTGAGCTGAAGCGAGAGAGAGTCGCCTCCCCAACGTCGGAGTGAAATGTTGGCCATTCACTACAATATTTTTTACCATGATACCTTAATACATAGTGTTCAATTTGTCATGCTTTAACAAACTAAAAATATCCACGGTGGTGCGCATGCTAATCGAAATCCATGCTTAGTCAATGGGACGAAGTCTAACTCGTTGGCTCGTTAGCTTTTACATTTCGTTTTTGTTTTATATCGTTTTTTTTGTATCCTTAACCAGCCAGCTAACTAGATGAATACCATTTACACTGCCTAGCTTCGACGTGTGAAGTACAAAGTTGCCTAAATATAGTTATCCTTCTGTATTCATTGACTTGACCAGCAGTAGGTTGAGTGGACGCCCAGGACAGAGGCAACACACCTCTTTGTTGCCTGTTTGTTAGCTAATCAATTCCAGTAGCCTACATGTGTGGCAGTCAACAGGCAACCAGCTATAGGAGTTGAGTAAAAAAGATGGGGAAATCGAGTTATAAGTTGATATATACGAAATATATTATTCATGTCCATGCTGCTCATTGCTCCAGTGTCATTATTCTCCATTGCCTGCAAAATTTCGTTAGAAGTTGACATATAACTAGGAATGATAAAAAATAATAAAACAGTAGCAGCCTATATGATATGTCAAAGTTTGTGTGCATTACCTTGAATGTGTCCATCACATGTGTTTACCTAGCTCATGCCTTTACAATAGGAACAGTGAATTTGGGGGGGGTAACTCAGATAATTGTAATCATAGGGCATTGTTGAACTGTTTTTTTTTAGCAAGTCAAATCAAATGTATTTATATAGCCCTTCGTACATCAGCTGATATCTCAAAGTGCTGTACAGAAACCCAGCCTAAAACCCCAAACAGCAAGCAATGCAGGTGTAGAAGCACGGTGGCTAGGAAAAACTCCCTAGAAAGGCAAAGACCTAGGAAGAAACCTAGAGAGGAACCAGGCTATGAGGGGTGGCCAGTCCTCTTCTGGCTGTGCCGGGTGGAGATTATAACAGAACATGGCCAAGATGTTCAAATGTTCATAAATGACCAGCATGGTCAAATAATAATAATCACAGGCAGAACAGTTGAAAATGGAGCAGCAGCACGGCCAGGTGGACTGGGGACAGCAAGGAGTCATGTCAGGTAGTCCTGGGGCATGGTCCTAGGGCTCAGGTCCTCCGAGAAAGAAAGAGAATTAGAGAGAGCATATGTGGGGTGGCCAGTCCTCTTCTGGCTCTGCCGGGTGGAGATTTTAACAGAACATGGCCAAGATGTTCAAATGTTCATAAATGACCAGCATGGTCAAATAATAATAAGGCAGAACAGTTGAAACTGGAGCAGCAGCACGGCCAGGTGGACTGGGGACAGCAAGGAGTCATCATGTCAGGTAGTCCTGGGGCATGGTCCTAGGGCTCAGGTCCTCCGATTGAAAGAGAGAAGGAGAGAATTAGAGAACGCACACTTAGATTCACACAGGACACCGAATAGGACAGGAGAAGTTATAACAAACTGACCCTAGCCCCCCCGACACAAACTACTGCAGCATAAATACTGGAGGCTGAGACAGGAGGGGTCAGGAGACACTGTGGCCCCATCCGAGGACACCCCCGGACAGGGCCAAACAGGAAGTGCCTTAGAGGAGCAAGTGAGTGCAGATTCGTTAGCGGCGTTGTCGCACCTTTACATCAACGAAGACGTGTAATCTGATCAAAAGACATGACCCATATTTCCAGAGCAACATTTGTCTTCCTATAGCGGATCGCATTTCACTTTCATAAACTCCACGTTAATCATTTGTTTACCCTTTATTCTGTCAATTTTATTGGCAAGCTAGCTAAAAAACGGGTAACTTTACCAGTATTATGCAAACATTTAGGGGCACAGGAAGAAAATAAAAGAGAGCATCTTCAGGACAGCACTGAATGAGTGACTAATCTCTTGAATGTTGTCACCATAAACCTGGACAGTGTACACTTTTCAATGTTATGAATCTCAAAAGGAAGCTTGTGATTTTACAATGTAGAAATGTAATATTAATAACCTAATATTCCTAAAATTGTAGCTTTTATAATGTATTTACTGTGTTACATATTCGTTTCTATTGGACAACATGTGCTTCAAAAGTAGAACGAATATAGGCCCAATACAGGCCAAATCTCAATCGATAATTTTCTTTCTCTGGTGCTCCTAAGTTTTACGCGGCACTTCTAACATTTTGGACTACCGGTGCTACCAATTATTATTATTATTTTTATTTTACTACCCTGGATGGAGGATATATGGGGTGGCAGGTAGCCTAGTTGTGTTAAGAGTGTTGGGCCAGTAACCCAAAGGTTGCTAGATTGAATCCCTGAGCTGACAAGGTAAAAGTCTGTCGTTCTGCCCCTGAACAAGGCAGTTAACCCACTGTTCCTAGGTAGTCATTGTAAATAAGAATTTGTTCTTAACTGACTTGCCTAGTTAAATAAACATCTATATTTACATCAATAGATAGGTAGACTCCAGCGTTCTCCTATGTGTATCATTCCTGTAAATCACACAAGCCCTACACATTTAAAATGGCCGTGTTCCGATGGGAATTGTGCATGTTTAGTGCGTAATACTCAGACATCATTCAAACAGTTTTAGAAACTTCAGAGTGTTTTCTGTCAACTGAGAAGGCTGTTTACTCTGGGCACCTCTGAGTACCTTTCATCCAAGCTACTCAATACTGCCCCTGCAGCCATAAGAAGTTAACCTAGCCACATGCTAGCTAACATAACTCCATTGGAAATGAGCTAGCTACTGAAGTTGTGTTGTCGTGGAGCCAAGTTTAGATTGAGTTTTTTTTGTTGGTATTTCAGATCGCCGCTAAGATTGGTGGTGACGGCGTTCCCGCGGCGCCCTCGGGTAATGAGTTTGGCTACGGAGGCCAGAAGCGACCCCTAGAAGACGCCGGTGAGTACGGCACACTCATTTCATACCTCCGTATCTTCGTTGCTCCATCGTTTGCCTGTACTGTTATAGATTGGACTTGCCTTTCTGATCCCCATGCCTGGTCTCAGAGCTATTTTTATTAGTTTTTACGTACTTCATTGTCTAGAAAAGCATGTAATTACAGATAAGACAAATCCATATGGAGTTGACAAGAGAGCAGAAAAAAAGACTTGTGTTAATGTTTTTTAATTTGCTTGCAGTATGTTAATCGTCTTGACATTTATGCTTTCCCAAATAGGCATGCATTGAGAATCCAGTCTTAGCACCTAGCTATGGTGTAGCTATAGAACTGGATACAACACTACTGTCCAGTGTCAAAACTAAGCGTTGTTTATCCAATGTGTATAACGCAGATCTTAAACAGGCTTCTGTTATCAGTTTAGCCTCTTGTAATCACAGCTGAAACGGTGTGTGTGTGTTTGGGGTGGGGTCACCCATTTACAGAAACAAAAATGCTCTACTCTTAAGTAGACCAGGTCTCTTGAAAAATATAATATTTCAATGAGACTAATCTGGATAAATAATAAATGTTAGAATAAAAAAGCATCTGGTAAATGGCATAGGCCTGCATTGTATGGAGAAACCCAGGTGTTGCCAGTGTTGTGTATTACTGTTCCGTTCTGTCTATTCACTCTGTAGATGACTGTTGGACCAGTCTAAACAGTAGAACCCACCGGGAAGGGATGAACTCTCCTTTCTCAGGCATGGTCTCTTTTGATAAATAACCATTAGGCACTTAGGCCAACCAGTTTTTTAAATAAAACCACACATGTTGTAGTATGATCTAGAAAAGGTATTATGTTACGGTGTGAATTGGCATGGGTGATCAATAGTATGAGATATTATATTTATATAGCCAAGTTAGTGTGTGTTTTTTGGCATGTTTTTAGAAATGATATCCTCACTCTTTGGGGGGGTGATTAAAAAATAAAATATTGTTCAATGCTGTTTATAGACTTGGCATAAAATGCTTGACTTAGTTTTTAGTAATGAATGACTTTAGGTGAGAGAGAATCACCTGTTCTGTATCATGTATAGTCAGATATGCTCAGTCGGTTCAGTTCCATGGTTTGATAGTGATGCATTTAGCAGGGGGATTGTATGTTATAATAAACCGCTAACCTTGTTACTATTTTATATACATACGCCTTGCGTTTATAGAAAATACTATATCTGTGTGTGCGCCATGCTGCACAGGCATTAGATGTAATGTCAAATGGCCATTTTTCTCACTCGAAGTAGGACGGTTGTAGCCCTGCTCTCAGCCCCAGTTCTGGGGACCCTCGGCAGTCCAGTAACCCCGTCTCCTCTTCTCCTTACAGACCAACCAGAGACCAAGAAGGTGGCACCGAATGACCGTGAGTACCTGTTGCTCGCTGGCTGTTAAAGGAAAGGTATAGGATAGGCCCTTCTGTCTAGAAATAGCCACGGGTCCATATGGGTTTATGGTTGAGTCCCAAAAGGCACCCTGTTCCCTTTGCAGTGCACTACTTTGGACCTGGGTTTATGGGGGTCAGTGTACTGCTTTGGACCTGGGTTTATGGGGGTCAGTGTACTGCTTTGGACCTGGGTTTATGGGGGTCAGTGTACTGCTTTGGACCAATCTAAGGGGTGCATTTGGGAAAGGGACTATGGTGCACCTGGACAGGGCCCCATTCTATAATCTCTTTTACTTGCTATGGGGGATAACTCAGATTTGATCAATTTGATTTCTTGTATCTCAATGTCTTTGGTTTCCTTTCTGGCAGCGTTCTCAGCAGCGATGGGAATGGGAGGAATGGGAGGTGGTGGACCACGGTCGTCATCAGAGGAGTTCAAGGTTCCTGACGGGATGGTTGGATTCAGTAAGTGTACACAAACACGCACGCACACCTTCCCTAGAGGAATGGCTGGGTTCAGGAAGTACACACACAACATGCAGATGGATTCTGGGGGTTGATTGCCAAATCTTTTGTACCCAAGTTATTGGAAGAGGAGGAGAACAGATATCCCGCATGCAGCAAGAGTCGGGATGCAAAATCCAGATCGCCCCCGGTAAGATTTCCTGATGTTATGACAGCGATTTCCTCATACTGTTTGGAGAGTTCTGCATGCTATCTCTCCTCTGAAACGCTTCTACATTTCTGTATCCCAGACAGTGGAGGAATGCCTGATAGGTCAGTCACACTGACAGGATCCCCAGACTCAATACAGTAAGTATACAGCTCCTGTCGTCCCTTCTCTCTGCCCTCTCTTAGCTTCACCCCCCGTTTTCTTATCCACATTCTCTGGTGACAAAAAAAAGCCAGTACAACATTACATTAGTTAATAGATTAGTTCCATTATCATAGGTGTGGCCCTCAGAGACCATAGCTGACTGTCTTTGTCCCTGGTGTGTGTTTCCAGAGCTACCAAGAGGCTACGTATGTGTCCAGTTAGTAGTTTTCTTTCTTTCGTAGGCCAACTGTCCATGCTCTTAGCTAATGGTAACCATGTTTTTGTCCCCAACCAGAGCTGCTAAGAGGCTGCTGACGGAGATCGTTGATAAGGGTCGTCCTACTCCAGCCTTCCACCACAACGACGCCGGTGGCCCCGGTATGTCTGTCCAGGAGATGCTGGTCCCTGCCTCCAAGGCTGGCCTGGTCATCGGGAAGGGGGGAGAGACCATCAAACAGCTGCAGGAGAGGGCCGGGGTCAAGATGGTGATGATCCAGGAAGGGCCTCAGAACACAGGAGCAGACAAACCTCTACGCATCTCTGGGGAACCTTTTAAAGTCCAGGTAAATGGATTCTCACTCCCTGAAGTTCAACTGAAATGTTGGAAGTGAAATGAGTCACTCTGAAAGAAATTGCAAACTACTCATAACTAAAGTTGCATGCTTATTTGCCCATGATAATATTTTTGGGGTAATTTCCCTGACTTTCTCCTTCTGTGTTTTGTCCGGTTGACTGTCTGGTCCTTCAGCAAGCCAAAGACATGGTGATGGAGCTGATCAGAGAGCAGGGCTTCAGGGAGCAGAGAGGAGAGTATGGCTCCAGGATGGGTGGCGGCGGAGGAGGTGAGGGCCTCGATGTAAGTCAACAGTAACACTCATATTACACTGTCATGGAATCACAAGGAATCCAGAGTTAATGGTAGACTTGGCGGGTTGACGATGTCAGACTTGGTTTTCTCAAGGGTCACGCTGCTTTGTCGTATCTACAGGATTAAAACGGCCCTGTGCTTTAACTTCTTATGGTAATCCATTTACCTGGACTTGGGGGGGATAAACTGCAGCGTGGCAAATTCAAATAATGATATAAAACATTCATTAAATCACACATGTAAGAAAGATACTCAAAGCTACTACACTCGTTATGAATCCAGCCAACATGTCAGATTTTAAAAAGCTTTTCGGCGAGAGCATTTAAGAAGCTATTATCTGATAATAGCCCTCCAGGATGACACTGGTACCAATTTTGCGACGCCTCCTTGGGTCTCCCGGTTGCGGCCGGCTACGACGCAGCTAACAAGTACTAAGTAATTCTCATGGAGAACACGAAATACATTGCGAACATTTTGTGCAGTTTCTAACTCAAAAACGCCACAGTTTGTTGGAAGGCTTTTAATCCAGGAGGGCCTTCTCTGCTGGTACGAAGCACATGTCTGATTTTGGAAGAAGCTAACCACTTACCAAGATGGCGAACTAGCTACTAAATTAGGAAACCAAACTCATACCCTGACTACACCGCTCGCGTTGCGAGCGAGAGCATTGCAAAATAAATGTAGGAATCTTATATTCATTTCATTTATTGCACCCACACTGCTTGCGCGCGTCAATGAGCGTCTGCGTTGCCAAGGGCTAAAATAGAAGTCACTTCTATTTCTGATGCAGATCGCACTGCAAGTCCTGCCTCTCCCATCATCTCATTGGTTTATAGAAGCAGCTACCCACGCACCATCTCCTCATTGGTTATACCCACGTGGGTGATTGAGTGACGAATTGTTGCCGGTTGTCGTGGTAATACTATGAAAGTTTACATGCCAATCATATAAGTTAAACGATGAAATGGCCTGGAAGGAGGTGAGATGACAAAAGATTCGGTTATATTATGTGTGGATTAATTGTCGGAGTAGAGGACCTTGTGCATTTCAGGTAAAATAACTCAATGTTTATCCCTGGACAAATTAGCTAGCAACAGCAAGCTAACTAAATAGGGCAAATTAGCTAGCAACAGCAAGCTAACTAAATAGGGCAAATTAGCTAGCAACAGCAAGCTAACTAAATAGGGCAAATTAGCTAGCAACAGCAAGCTAACTAAATAGGGCAAATTAACGTTAGCTAGCAAGTGAGAGCTAACTAGCTAAATTGCCATGCATGTTTAATGCTTCTCGACCTGTCCCCAATTTAATATCATTAGTTCAGTTTGTTTTGATATTTTAACCTGCTTGTCGTGATCACGTTTGGTGTGGGGGGGTACAAAATAAATATATGCACGATGGTGCACGTGCGCAGACGGCTTTGGTTCCGTGTTAAGAGCATTTTGAATATTTTAGACGGGTAACCTAATAGTTATAATGTCTAGCTGGCAAACATTTTATTTGTGTTTTCCATACTGTATTTCACCTGGCTCTTGTTGAACAACGGTGAGTGTTTCACAATGCTCTGGTTACTCGTCATGTGTTTGTAAACAAACACCACGTGACAAGGAACTACCGTAAGCTACATAATGAGACCGGTGAAATGAAGGCAATGTTACCTCTTAACGTATTGCCACAAGTTCACTGCAGGCATTTACTTAAAAAATACCTGCAAATATAAACTAATAACTTATAAGAAATGTTTTAGACGGTATTGAAATCAAGGTGGCTTCTTCCAAATACCCCGGTATTGGGTATATACAGTATACCGCCCCAGCCTACAGGAGACTAGGTAATGGAATGCTTTGTTTAATTTGCGTCCTCCCTCCTCAGGTTCCTGTCCCCAGGTTTGCGGTAGGAATCGTGATCGGGAGAAACGGAGAGATGATCAAGAAGATCCAGAGCGACACAGGAGTCAGGATCCAGTTCAAACCAGGTGAGACCTCACTGATAAAAAGCATGTCTCAAATGCCACCCTATTCCCTATATAGTGCACTACTTTGGACCAGAACCCTATTCCCTATATAGTGCACTACTTTGGACCAGAACCCTATTCCCTATATAGTGCACTACTTTGGACCAGAACCCTATTCCCTATATAGTGCACTACTTTGGACCAGAACCCTATTCCCTATATAGTGCACTACTTTGGACCAGCCCTAGTCCTTATATAGTGCACTACGTTGGACCAGCCCTAGTCCTTATATAGTGCACTACGTTGGACCAGCCCTAGTCCTTATATAGGGCACTACGTTGGACCAGCCCTAGTCCTTATATAGTGCACTACATTGGACCAGAACCCTATTCCCTATATAGTGCACTACTTTGGACCAGAACCCTATTCCCTATATAGTGCACTACTTTGGACCAGAACCCTATTCCCTATATAGTGCACTACTTTGGACCAGAACCCTATTCCCTATATAGTGCACTACTTTGGACCAGAACCCTATTCCCTATATAGTGCACTACTTTGGACCAGAACCCTATTCCCTATATAGTGCACTACTTTGGACCAGAACCCTATTCCCTATATAGTGCACTACTTTGGACCAGAAGCCTATTTCCTATATAGTGCACTACTTTGGACCAGAACCCTATTTCCTATATAGTGCACGACTTTGGACCAGAACCCTGAGCTAAGGGAAACACTGACCTCAACCCTAACCAGTTTTCTCTCCTCTTTGCCTCCCTCCCTACTTCATTCCCGTTTCTTCTCCTCCTCTCCCCCTTCCTCTCCAGACGACGGCAGTACCCCGGAGAGGATAGCCCAGATCGTGGGTCCTCCTGAGCAGTCCCAGCATGCAGCAGAGATAATCTCTGACCTTTTGAGGAGTGTCCAGCAGGGGGGGCCGGGCGGTCCTAACGGAGGGGGCAGGGGTAGAGGCAGGGGGGGTAACGGGGGTGGTAACTGGAACATGGGTCCTCCAGGAGGATTGCAGGAGTTCACCTTCACCGTCCCTACCATGAAGACTGGACTCATCATCGGCAAAGGTAGGTGAACTTAGACTGTCTGCGTCCAAATTGACACCCAGTTCCCTATATAGTGCACTTCTTTTGACTGGAAGGCCCTCGCACTGATGTGATAATGCCCTGCGTTTTGAAAGAGTCAGACTCTTACATCACAGCCTTATTCTAAAATGGATTACATTGTTTCCCCCCCTCATCAAGCTACACAAAATATCCCATATTAATTTTGTTTTGCAAATGTATAAAAATAAACACATTTAAGGTATCAGATTTACTTAAATATTCAGACCTTTTACTCAGTACTTTGTTGAAGCACCTTTGGCAGTGATTACAGCCACAAGTCTTCTTGGGTAGGAAGCTACAAGCTTGACACACCTGTATTTGGGGAGTTTCTCCACACCTGTATTTGGGGAGGATCTGTCTACTTTGGTTTGTTCATCTTTCCCTCGATCCTGACTAGTCTCCCGGTCGCTGCCGCTGAGAAACATCCCCAGCGCATGTCCCCTTCGTCAGTTCTGTGCCTCGACACAATCCTGTCACGGAGCTTTACGGACGATTCCTTCGTTTTTGCTCTGACATGTACTGTCAACTGTGGGACATTTATTTATTTATTTATTTATATATATATGACTATATTTATTTATTTATTTATTGAGTGATGAGTGGATTTATTTATTTATTTATATATATATATATATATAAAGTCTCATAGTAAAGGGTCTGAATATTTATGTAATTAAGGCTGTTTTGTTTTCTACATTTGCAATAATTTCTAAACCTGTTTTTGCTTTGTCATTATGGGCTATTGTGTGTAGATTGAGGACTTTTTAAAATGTAATCCGTTTTAGAATAAGGCTGTAATGTAACAAAATGTGGAGAAAGTTGAGGGGTTAACCCTTGCTCTCTAACTAGCCAACTACGGCTAACTTAGTCACGGCAAAAAGTGCTGCCAGAATAACAACAGTAGCTGCATTTGCATTTGTTTTAAGCTAGTGACATTTATTTGGATACAATGAGCTAATGATGTGCTGTTTCACCGGGCACAGAATATGTCCTCATCAGGACACTGTTGTTCAGAGGAGCTAGCCAACAACACAGTTAACACAACCACTTCAAACTGAAGCTGGACACTGTTGTTCAGAGGAGCTAGCCAACAACACAGCTAACACAACCACTTCAAACTGAAGCAGGACACTGTTGTTCAGAGGAGCTAGCCAACAACACAGCTAACACAACCACTTCAAACTGAAGCTGGACACTGTTGTTCAGAGGAGCTAGCCAACAACACAGCTAACACAACCACTTCAAACTGAAGCAGGACACTGTTGTTCAGAGGAGCTAGCCAACAACACAGCTAACACAACCACTTCAAACTGAAGCTGGACACTGTTGTTCAGAGGAGCTAGCCAACAACACAGCTAACACAACCACTTCAAACTGAAGCTGGACACTGTTGTTCAGAGGAGCTAGCCAACAACACAGCTAACACAACCACTTCAAACTGAAGCAGGACACTGTTGTTCAGAGGAGCTAGCCAACAACACAGCTAACACAACCACTTCAAACTGAAGCAGGACACTGTTGTTCAGAGGAGCTAGCCAACAACACAGTTAACACAACCACTTCCACTTCAAACTGAAGCAGGACACTTGTTCAGAGGAGCTAGCCAACAACACAGCTAACACAACCACTTCAAACTGAAGCAGGACACTTGTTCAGAGGAGCTAGCCAACAACACAGCTAACACAACCACTTCAAACTGAAGCTGGAAAGACTACCAACTAGCTGCACTTTGTTTCATTTGACATGTTTTCTATTGATGTTTCTATCGTTAAAAAATTAGTCTTCGTGATTTCGACTGGCTGAGAAATGCTGCCTTTCATCCCGACTCACGAGACGGTCATTATTGTTGTATCTGAGGGGTGATAGAGACTGGTTTTTACATCACAAGTTAACGGTTATCTGTAGGAGGAAAGTATATAGGAAGCTTGGAATGTGTTGAGTGCAGGGAAGCGATTACATGTGGCAGGTGTTGATCAAGAGAGAGCCATAGATTAGTGATTAGGGGGGGTTGAGGTCAGGTCATGTTAAGGGAGGAATGAAAGTTTATAGCCCGTATCTCTTAGTGTCCTGCTTAGCAGTAAAGATCAAATGTTTGTATAGATGTGTAGGAGGAGACTCAGCCCCGGAGGAAGGGTTAAATGTTTGTGCTTGTGTGAATGTTTTTGTTTTGTCTTAATACACCTGGATTGACCCTCTGGGAGAAAGAACTTGGTTAAGGTTTCATAGTGTAAGTTGAGTGTTTGACTCAACTAGAACCTTAACACTCTGGGGGCAGCTGGAGATTGAATTTGTGGATTTTGAAGCAATGTTGCAAATGTCGGACAGACCGACCGCAGGGTTTATACACATCTCCACTGTTGGAAACTACATGGTAGTCTAAAAGGAATGAGAATGTCGAGACGCTTTTTATAGTGGACAAGAAGCTTATAAATTGCCTGGCTGGGCTGATGAGTGGATTGCGCAGTCAGATGGAACAGAGTAAATAGCCATTTTAACATCATAGATTCAGCCTGTGGTAATTTGTGGAATAGACACTGGCTGGAATGCGGTTTAAACCAATGGGGCCCAACGCTGCTCAATAGCTGCTAAATAGTTGCCCTCATTCCCCCACAAACATTATCTGTGGCAAAGAGGTCCTCTAAAATTTGCTGTCGGTCACAGCCACTATAATTCTGTATTGTGATGCTTGGCCTGGTATCACATCGTTGGTAAAATGTTGGTTTTGTGACAACCTCATTGCAAGAAAATGTCTATTTTCAGACTTGACTCAGATTTCTCTTTTCTCCCCAGTTTGCACCCTCGGTACAGCCCTCACACACAGCTAAATGCCGTAGTGAAGACTCCTCATATCAGTGGTCAATGCCAAGTCATTAAACCTTGTCTAAGTTGTTAGGTTGTAATTCTCAGAGTAAAACACTCAACGGACATTATGACAGCTTAACCAAGTTTAATTATTTCCAGACGATCAATACAGCTGCATTAGACAATCACACCTAACACCTATATTTAACCCTTCCTCCTAGGCTGTCTCCTCCTCATCTGAACAAACATCAGTCTTTACTGGGCAGGACACGAGTGATACGGGCCATAAACTTTTATTTCTCCCTTACCGTGACCTGACCTAACCCCCCCAACACAACATTAAACAAAACTATAAACACACACAGTACAACCATTACATATTACATTAAAAACACAAACATCTTTACTAAGAACAGCTGGCCTTAAACATTACACTCTGATATTTACATCGATCAAGTGTTTAAAATCTACCAACGAAACTAGATCATCACATTTTAAAACAAACGGCTTTATCATATAAAAATATCAGTAATGTTAGGATTTAAGTATCAGAATCTGGCCTGGTTCCATTTAGTAGCCTTGGGTCATGTTCATTAGGGACCAAGAGGAAGGACCAAGCGCACACATTCTATTCTGGAAATGGACTTTCTCCGGTTTAGTCTGAACAGTCCTCCCTCTGTCCTGTTCCAGGAGGAGAGACCATCAAGGGCATCAGTCAGCAGTCTGGAGCGCGTATTGAGCTCCAGAGAAATCCTCCCCCCAACTCCGACCCCAACATTAAGATGTTCACCGTCCGAGGATCTCATCAACAGATAGACTACGCTCGGCAGCTGGTCGAGGAGAAGATCGGGGTGAGTGGTTTTCAGTGTTTATTTGTCTGTAGTAGAAATGATACTCATCTCAATCACTAGACAGTAGTGTAGCAGTTTAGTGGATCACTTTTATATTTAACTAGAAGCACTGTGAGCCTGCTCATCTTTATCTTCACACATTCTCAACTTTCTACAGCCATTGCCTTTTATCATGTCTTCTAATTCTGTATCCCAGTATGTTTGACACCCTACACTCCATGTTCCCCCCCTCCCCAGGGTCCAGTCAGTCCAATGGGTGGTCCCCAAGGTCCTCCAGGCCCCCACGGAGGTCCGTCTCCCCACGGCCCCCCCGGTCCTCCTGGGCACCCTGCTCAGATGGGCCCCTACAACCCCGGCCCCTACAACCAGGGACCACCAGGACCACAGTAAGGAGACTTCTGAAGCTTTTCACTGATATTTAAAAAGCCATTTCTCCCACACCAATATTTACATCTGGGGGGAGCTGTTTATTGGTTTAGTCTTAGGCATTTCATTTAGCAGAAACCACGTTTAAAAAAAAGACCTCATGGATGGCAATGATATTTCACAAGCAAAGTAGGCTGAATGAGTGCATTAAAGTCGCACTGTGCAGAAATTTCTCTGCCATTTTCTGGTTGCTGAAACTCAAGTAGTTTCAGTTTGTCAAAATTTCAGTTTGTCAAAATAAGCAAGTATAGTGTAGAGAATCATTGTACCATCTAAATGGCTGCGAAATATATTTTTCAAAACAAAAATGTTGTTTCTTCAGCTGTTTGAAGCTGGTGTACAAAAATCAGAAAGTAAAAGACACAAACTAAACTTAAGAACGGGAAGTATAGAAATAGAACAGATCTGACGCTTCTTAGACTCCCTTTCAAGTAGCATCACAGATCTAGATCTCAGATTTCTATGTGAATGTGGTCAGGTCTCCTAAAAAGTCACATTGCCACTTTAAAAAATATATATTTAGCTTTTATGGAATACAATTAAATGGGAGAACCTCAGATTTGATACAGAAGCTTTTCATTTATCACATATATTATAGTTTGTTACTAGCCAGCGTTTTGATGGTTTGTCGTCTCCTCAGTGGTCCTCCGGCTCCCTACCAGCCTCAGGGTTGGGGCAACGGCTTCCCTCACTGGCAGCAAGGACAGCCTGATCCTGGTAAGATAACACCATCCAATATAATAATCTATTGAGAAATGGATGCAATCACCGGGTTAAATAGATTGAACATTGTTACTGTAGTTGAGACAATCTGTTTAGGTTATTGGCTCCGTTCTGCAAGGCCCTAAGTGAAGACCTGTTTTGTCCTGTATCGGTATATCAACGGGGAGACGTATCTAATGTGTGTGTTGGTTGTAGGTAAAGCTGCAGCTGATGCCAACGCAGCGGCCTGGGCAGCGTATTACTCCCAGTACCAGCAGCAACCCCAGGCCCCCATGACGCCCACCGGCGGTGCCCCTGGCACCACACAGGCCAACGGGCAAGGTAACCTGCCCCCCCCCCCCTCGCCCATCACAGCCTCTGGTTCTCTCTGCTGGGATGTATTCACTATGAACCAAACAGAAGCAATTGGAATGAAACAGGCAGGAACATACCTCAATTTGTCCAATAGAAACATTATTTTCTGTTGCCAAACCGTTAGTGTGCACTAATGAATACAGCCCAGGTAACCTCTGCATGGTCTGTAGACACCTCGACTAAGACCGGGATTCATTCAAAGTGCCTTCTGACGCTGCTGCTGCACTGAAATACAGACAAGGCACCTTTCTTTTGTTCCTAAAGAGAATTTTCCCAGACTTTAGCAGAGAATGCATTTATGGATAAAAGTTTTTAGATGTCTGCATAAGTGTCAGTTACACTTTGTTTGCTCAATGTACTACAGCTTGAATCCCAGCCTAACAGTCTTGCCTGTGTAGTAAGTGCTTACAAACATGGCGCCTTATTTTTTTTTATTTTTTTTAAAACCTCAATGGACAGAGTAGCTTTGATTTTCCTCATCTCTGGTATCAGAGCAGGGCGCCCATAGCGGGGTGGAGGACTAACTATGGTCAAGTCTCAGAATGCTTTTCAATACTATATTGTACCATTTTTAACAGGTGACCCCAAGGGACCTGGGCATACTGGGCAGGCCGATTACTCCAAGGCCTGGGAGGAATATTACAAGAAAATGGGTATAAACATATGTGTTTTGCCAAGCTTCAGTTCTGAGTCTTTTTGTTGTTCCAACTAATTGAGGATCAGTGGAAACAGCTATGGGGCTCTGAAATGGCCACAACAATAAAATAAAACATACAAATAAGTTTTTTGGGGGGGGGTGGCTGTGATTGCGATGTCTTGAGGTGTGGTTCACTGGCTGCCGTGACCATTTGTGTTAACCGGTTGGTTGGTTTTCAAGCCCATGCTGTTTAGACTGGTTTTTGTATTGGTCTTCTTTTAATCCAGCCACATGACAGACAATAAACAATACCCTTTTGTTTTATTAAAGACTGTCTTATTTCCTCTGCACCTCCATACTGTTGTCTTGTCCACCTCCTACCTGCTCATTGTGCTACAACTACCGCTGTGACTAGCTCGTGAAGGAACATAGCTTTATGTTGACTCTGAGTTGAAGGTTTTTCTGTTGGGACTAAAGCAGTGTTTTATCATTTCCAGGGCAGCAAAGTCAGCAACCACAGGACTACACCAAGGCCTGGGAGGAGTACTACAAGAAACAAGGTGAGACCACCAACTCAAACCTGTTGAAAGTTTAAACTTGTCCTTGTAGCGGGTTTAGTTGGGCACAGATGATGTGGGCATCTGTGTCCCTACTCAGCTCTCTCTCTAGTAGAGTGTCTGTAGCCACAGCTGCCCCAGAGCAAAGCAGAAGGTTTCTGTCCCGCCACCCAGAGAACCAGTGGAGGGTTCGTTCCCCTTCTCACAGTCGATTCAATGTAGTTGTTTCTAAAAAAATAAATAAAAAAAAACGTTCCTTTTAGTATCCCAACCGTTTGACTGATCTCGTGTAGACCTGGTCCAGTTTGGTAGCTGCTGGCACAACTCCAAATCAATGTTTATTTGTGTAGTACACTGATTTGCAGGTGTCTTGTAAGGCTTGTTCCTAGCTCCAACACAGTGGTGTTGGACAAACATCAGAAGGAGCCAGGTCGGCCCCGTACGCCCCGCGGTCCATCAACTAAGGATGTGATGACATTTTTCTTTGTTTAAACAGCCATTAAAAAAAAAAACAATATCAAGGAATCCTATAATGAATTCACAATGCAGATATGGTCCTGCTTATGACAGCCAAGGGGCGATGTAGTTCAATCTACTGCACTCCTGGCTACTGTTTTAGCTTCTCTGCTGTGTGCCTCTACTCCATGTGGTCAGTACAAGTGTCTTCGTGTCCCACTTCTCATCAATGTGATGGCTGGTAGCAGCGCTGCATGTCAGAGTGTGCATAGCTATCCAACCTGTTAACACCACATATGGTGTTGGAAATCTGGCGCTTTGTACATGCACAGCAATCGTTTCTCCATCCCAGACCGTCATGGTTTTTCAACGTGGGGTCTTATAGTGTGGTTCTAGATATGCCTTTAGGGTATTGAAACAGACATCTACTATTTTGACAATGGCTGCATATCAAATGCAATTATTTCTGTATTCGGCGTTGTGATTGTATTACCCTTTAGTGTGAAGGGCCCCGTCTGTCTGGCGACCTGCGCTGCTGCCCACTCCCATTCAGATTTTTAAGCATTGCGTCTGTACTGGGTCTAGAGATGAAGTCCTCCTTGTAAGCATTGCGTCTGTACTGGGTCTAGAGATGAAGTCCTCCTTGTAAGCATTGCATTTCATCATCTGTTTCCCCTATATTAATTTAGCTGTGGTGGGCCACCACTCAAATATGATTATTACATTTTTATTTTTGGGGGGATGGTAAAACATTTTCATTTGAATAATAACTCTGATGAAGTAACTATTACCATAATATAAACTAGTCCGGGAGATTCTAAAATTGCAGTAATGACATGGTGCCCCATTTGATTTTGTTAGCATGTTTAGTCACTCAGATAGCATAAGAACACGGTATAAAGCCCCATGACAAAATGTGTAGAATTGAAGGAAATTGGGTTTAAAACAGCAATACATCTCTGCGGCCCAAAGGGTCTCCAGATTTGTATTTTTCTATAATTCAACGATCACAATCTAGTTTAAATGTTCACACCTCGTGTCTCAACTCATCGTTGCCCCTCCCACTTGTCTGGTTGGGTGTAAACATTTAAGTTTATTCACTAGATTGGCGTCAATGCCAGGCCTTGTTTGTCCGAGTCAATGTGGTCTCATCCATGTTTCTCCCTCCCTCCCCCAGGTCAAGCGGCCCCTCAGGCGGGAGCAGCACCAGGTGGTCAGCCAGCCGGTCAGCCAGCCGGTCAGCCGGACTACAGTGCTGCCTGGGCAGAGTACTACCGTCAGCAGGCTGCTTACTACGGACAGGGCAGCCCACAGGCCATGGGGGCACAGCCACAAGCACCTCAGGTACACCCCCAGTAAGACTTGTACCGTCCTACCCCCGGTTCCCGTTGTCTCCTCGCACCACCCTTGTTTGACTTCTCCACTATTTTTTGTTTCCTGTATTGTCTGTCGTGTCTTAAAAAAAAAAAAATGGCCGCTGTGACTGTAGCCCTCATTTCAACTCCCTTGCTGTGTTTTTTTTATTTTTATAAAGCCCTGTCTCTAGCTCGTCTGTTTTTGTCGTTAACCCCGTTCCTTCCTCAAGGTGTTCTAGGGGGGAAGCAGAGGAGTCGGTGTGGCCCGCGAGAAGAAACTAAAGCTAGTTACTCTTCCCTCTTTTTTTTACATTTTAAAACAGGGTTAATATGATGTATGGAGATGCTGCGTCCGTGGGTTCTGCTGTTAACATGGCCTGTGTTTCTATGTATTTCTTCTGCACAGGGCCAGTAATGTGAAGTGGACATAAAGTAAATGCGACATTGTGGAAACAAAAACCCTTTGTTAAATGTGTTGGATGGTGCAGATGCCTTGAAGATCTTAATTTCCCCCTTTGGTTGGTTGTTTTCAAGTGTTTCACAATAATGTGATGGCAGCAGTCTACCCGGAGACACAAACCCTTCATCCTTTGCTATCTTTTTGGTTTTTCTACTTTTTTTTCCCCTTGTAAATGAACGGTTTTGGGTTTTTAGTGAGGTAATTATATGTTCATTCCAGCCCCATGTATCTTCATGCTATGTGGTTCAAGAGCTCCTGTTATTTAGCTAGTTTACCATGGAAAATCATCTCCGTTTTTAAATAATATGCCTGTTGTGTTTTGCAATAAAACTAAGTGAAACCTCCTGTGTTGGTAAGTTGGGTTGGTAATAACTATTACAATTTGAACTCTACTTCAAATCGTGTACTTTTTTTTGTGTTATTTTGTTTTACAATGTTCAGTTTCTCTCCAACTCTACACAGCTCCTGGTAACTTAGTACAATGTTTTTAGATGTGTCCTTCACTCTGACTTTTTGACTGGGGGGGGGGCTAGTTTCGGTGTTCCCCAAGGTTCTGTTTTAGGACCACTATTGAATAGAATAATTTACCTGTCTTTACTCTTGGTTATATTAGTCTTTGTTTTTTCCCCCTACCTCTCCGCCTGTATTACAGGACTAGACTGATGTTTCTTATACCATAATGTAGTATTAGTGGCATAATGTTATGATACATCTGGACTCATGCATTACCCGAAGTGTTTGGTTGTTGTGGCATCTCTGTCAAACAACTGATCGAATCTTGTCTGTTATATTGACTGGCTGGTTGAGAATGAAATGGTACCCTATTTCCTGTTTAGTGCACAAGGCTCCCTTAAATTTAGTGCTCTATATAGGGAATAGGGTGTCGCCATTGGAGACATCCTGAAGCCGACTTTGTTGAGGTAACGTTAGTGTGCTGCATTGTTTTCATATAAAAAGAGTAACTTCCTCCTTCACAGCCAAGCTTAGACAAGCGGTAAGCAAAGCAAGTGTATATATATATATATATGGAGAGAGAAATAATTTAATCCGAAATGTTCCTCAGAAAATGTGACTCTCACTGTCGACATGTTGCTTTAGTTTATTATAGGTTTGGTTTTGCTGCTCCTTGTGTCTCTTCCAGGATTGTTCTGCTGTATTGCATTGCATTCAAACGTTTGTTTCTCTCTCCCTCCCCTCCCCCCTCTAAAATGTATACATTTCCTGGCCTTTTGATACTATAAAAGAACGTGACATGCAAAAGTGGTATTTTTATTTTTGCTCTGCCCATGCATTGTTCTGTTAGTTTACCCAACGGAAGGAACGTAGGTTGTCTGTAGGGCCGAGGGGTGGTCTGAGCTGGTCTGAGCGGTACCATCAGCCAACAGGGTTGACCTCTGACCTCCTACTCTGTAAGTACAATACTGTGACTATATATAACAAACCCAGTTATTTTCTGGCTGTCAATGTATTTCTTTGACTGATGATTACAAAACTTATTGTTTCTGTCAAATTGCATATTTTTTTTCCTTAAAAAAAAATACTGGGTAAGTATCAAAAGTTATGATAAAGTACAGTATCTTGGAATTGTCATTTAGAAATTATAACCATTTAACCATTTGGACATAGATTACATAGAATATTGCATTGTAGTTCAATCTAGGCTCTGTTTTTTTTAGGTAGGAACGTGTTCTGTCATAATACCAGTTGGACTGTTCTGTTGGAACTCTGAACTGAAGGTTCTGTTCCTTGCGATGCAGAATGCTTTGCGCAGTGGTTCATTTAGGAATGTTAGAAATCGTTAACGTGATTTTTAAAATATTTTTAGATAACAATCCGTTTTATTTTTTTCAAGTGCCATTGCTTAGCCAGAACAGAGATGTAATTATGAATTTATTTCATCAATATTTGAAAAAGCAATGCCATTTGATAAGTCTCAAGAATTGAGTTACTATTAGAGATGCATATATATTTTTCACTGCAGTAATGGTGTGATTCAGTCTGAAATGTTCTAGCTCCCCCCCCCCATAGTAGCATTTTGAAGTTGTTTCTATGCTGTTTATTGATGTCTCCAGCATGTTGGCTTGTCATTCAGTAGAATGTTCTACAAGTGCTTCTGATTTCTGAGTGATACAGTTATTCCATGGACGTTTCCCATTCTATTGCTATTGAGTACTGTTCTGAAACAAAACCTATAAGGCTGTTTTGAACTGAAATGAGTGGCAAACGGTGCAAATATCATATGTGTGATCTTTGCAGTATCACTGTCATCCCAGACCTCGATCCCCTTAGGTTCTGCTGCGGTCACACAGGTAAGCGACCCTAAGGAAAACAGCTGTGTTCTGACCTATCATATACAGGATATATATTTACACCCAGATGGGGATCCGTTTTATACTCACTTGAATTTGCCTGATTTTATATTTCTGCTTACCTGTGCTGTGTAGTAACACTAGCTGTGCTCCTGATATTGAGTCATGTCCAGGTAGGATTCGTAGTGATATCAACAGCTGTTTTTTGTTTGTTCATAGAGTATATTGATGATAGTGCTGTGATTTGATGGTGATGAATGATTTGCATGGTTTCAACATGAGTCGTATGGTTTGTTAAGGAGCGGCAACGTTTTTTTCCTCCTAGGCCAATTGCAATGTGGTTTGATGGCTTTTCCCACCTGACTTATCGTAGTACAATTTTGCAACAAAAAAAAAGGCGTTCTCTCTACATGCTGTTTTAAGTTCTCATTTTCTGAGGTCATTTTGTTATCATGAGGCATATTATAACTCATAACTTGGTAAGTCTCTGCAGTGTGATCTTTGATGCATAGAGCTCGAGCCCTGTACTTTTACATTACTATAAAACTGCAAACAGGCAACTCGGTCTGTCATAAAGCCAGCCCTATGTGCATATATATATATGCGTACGTATTAGTAAGTCTACAAACGTCTATGAAAGTACACCTGCATATGATGCTCAATGCTGTTCAACTGACTCATTGGTGTTGACTGAAAGCTGTAAACTTGAATATGCATTCTATATTGCCGCTGCCACAGTGCTGTAATGGTATTCTCATAAAACCCTGCTGCCTGCCTCCTTCCACCTCTCACTCAGATGCTGTTGGAAGCCAGAGAAGGTTCTAGAAGCCAGCGTAGGTTCTAGATTCAGGAACAGGAACCTGTAAGTTTGTCCCTACCGTAAAGGAGACTACTCTGAGAGGCATCCTTTGAGGCTGATGATCAAGGTGTAGGTGACCATTCGAGAGCGAGTTCCAGATAAGGTAAACAAAGCAATGAAATACAGAATTGTGTGATTTGCTCAAGTTTACCATGCTGTTTGCTAGTTAGGGCTGTATTTTTAGTCCAGGTTTCCCCTCGTCTCGTTTAAAAAAAAAAAGGTAACATGTCGTAGAATTATTGCAAGTTGTCTAAATGAACTGATGTCTAGTGTTTCTCCACATGTTTTCATGATGATTCTATTGAATGCCTTCCTTTGCCTGCTCACCCGCTGGGTTGTGTCCCAAATAGAACCCTATTCCATACAGTGCCCTGTAGGCTCTGGTCTAAAGTAGTGTACTAGAAATGCCATGGGGTTCCATTTGGGATGTAGCCACTGTCATAACTAGGCCTTGTTGCATAGTTGAAGTCACCAATGCTTGTCATCAGGATTCTGAAGTGTCCCCCATTTTTGGTTGCAAATGCTCCTAGATATTTTGTTGTGCGACGTGACTGGTTTTATTTTGGGTGCACCAGTGTGACCAGGTAAATAATCGCCCAGATAATACTGGTCATTTTTTTATTTGACCTCTTATTTAAGTAGGCAAGTAAGTTAAGAACAAATATATATATATATACATACAGTGACGGTGTAACCCAATTTTTCTGCGCCCTATGGGACTCCCAATCACGGCAGGTTGTGGTACACCCTGGAAACGAACCAGGGTCTGTAGTGACGAGATGCAGTGCCTTAGGCCGCTGCGCCCCTCGGAAGCTCTAAACTGGCCAGTTGTTTCAGACTGCCCTGGAGGAGAAAGCGAGCGCAGATTCATACCATCTAAAGCCTACGTGTAAAGATTATTAAAGAATACATCAGTAATTTCTATTTCTTGCAAATTTCTGACGACCTAACGGCTGTCGGCTGCTTTGTGTAGCCAGGTAGATGCCCAAATAGTAATTTCTACATTTTCCAATAACTTTACAAATTAGATGTTAACTGCAACGTAGGCTTAACTGGCATCGTGATATAATGTCAGGGTCTTTTGTTTTGCGAACAGGTGCGCAATTGAAATTATTAAGGGAAACTATACATATTTTCTTCCCCAGACTACTTAAGTGGGCTGCTGATCTAGTGTAAGCATCGCTGTGGACTTAGAATATCCTATTTATTTTTGTGATTGAGTGAACCTTATCAAATAAGAAGGGGAGGGGAGGGGGATCCCACACAAGAGGTAAAGATTTTGGTGTCATGGCAAATGTATTGGCTAGTAAAAAATAAAAACAGCTGTTTTTTTTTTTTTGGGGTGAATAACTTTTTTAGGCCCTGTTCATAAACCGGGTCGTTCCAAAGGTGCTCGCTGGCGTTTTTAAAAATATTTTTTTATTTGTATTTTTGTTTAGTCATGTTACCTCAACCTAGCTAGCAAACAACCTGGTTACTTTACCAGTATATCAAACATCTGGGGGCACAGAGGGACAGGAAGGGTTAGCTTCTTCAGGAGATCATTGAATGAATGAGTGACTTGCATGTCTCATCACGAACTTGATGCTCTTAAAGAGACGGTGTAGAATTTAATCATCTCAATAGGTAGTGCTTTTTTGACACAATGTCGAAACCTAGTATTCCATAAATGACTAATCAATGGAAGGTTTTTCAATCAACATTTTCTTTCTACAGGGTTTAATATTAGTTTCTAGAGCTCAACAATGTGCTTCAAAAGTAGCTTAAATGAATTTAAAGCCCATTATGCTTCCTCAAACAAAAAAATACAAATATTCTGGTGTGCCTAGATCATTTTAAGTTAGGAGCACCAGTGCTACCACTGTTAATTTAAACCCCAGCTAGAGAGAGTTAGATGAGATGTAACCAGGAATTGCTGCTGTTGTGTTTTTCAACCATTATGGCAGGAAATTGTAGTTGGCTATTCTAGTTTTCACTTCATTCATGAGAACCCACATACCTCTGCTAGTGATTTTGCTATTCATGTTTTTTTCATAAATTAGTGTAATCTGTGTGTTAGATGCTCTATCATTTCTGAATAAAGTGTTTCAAGGAGTTTGGGGGCTAGGTGTCGTCTAGAAGACTAAATCAGAAGGGAGAAATATGGAGCATGCCTTAGAGGTAAACAAATTGAAACATGTTTCTTGTGATGCCTTAATATTATCCAATGTATCTTTTTTTGGTTTTGTTTCCTGTCTTTATGAAATGACTGTTCTGCATCTTTGTTGCCCTGTCCAGTAATAAAGTTGTAACATTTAGCCGTCGTGTCTGTTCCTTGTTTGACGTTACCGATACTAAACACTTATATTCCTGGTTTGTCTGGGAACAATTCCCAAATGAACACACCTGTGTGCATTTTTACCACTGACAATAATTGTTTATGCTGCATGAAGCTCTCTGTACAGGATGGGATCTGCTTTCCTGGGTGCTGCACACATGGGGGGTGGGGGTTCACTTACGATAACACACTGAACAGGAAGCTGATTTGGTCTCAAATGTTGTGCACACATTAGTTTACATTCCCGTTTAGTGATCATTTCTCCTTTGCCAAGATAATCCATCCACCTGACAGGTGTGGCATATCAAGAAGCTGATTAAACAGCATGACCATTACACAGCTGCACCTTGTGCTGGGGACAATAAAAGGGTGTTCTAAAATGTGCCGTTTTGCCAGACAACACAATGCCACAGATGTCTCAAGTTGAGGGAGCGTGCAATTGCCATGCTGACTGCAGGAATGTCCACTAGAGCGGTTGCCATTGAATTTAATGTTAATTTCTCTACCATAAGCCTTCTCCAAAGTCATGTTAGAGAATTTGGGTGGGGTGCTCAATAGTATTTCTATTTGTGACGCTTGGTCAGTGGTTGGAAAAAGTACCCAATTGTCATACTTTAGAACAAGTAAAGATGCCTTCATAGAAAATGACTCCAGTATGTGTTAGTCACCCAGGAAAATACTACTTGACAAAGTCTTAAGTATTTGGTTCTAAATATACTTAAGTATCGAAAGTAGGTGTAAATCATTTCAAATATATTAAGAAAAGCAGACTACACTTCTTTTTTTTTAATGGATAGCCAAGGGCAATTTAGAAAAGATGCATTTGTGTTAAGTCTGCCAGGTCAGAGGCAGTAGGGATGTTCTCTTGATAAGTGTGTGCATTGGACCATTGTCCTGTCCTGCTAAGCATTGAAGATGTATCAAGTACTTCTGGGTGTCAGGGAAAATTTAGGGAGTAAAAAGTATGTTACTGTCTTTAGGAATGTAGTGAAGTAACAGTTGGCCAAAATATAAATAGTAAAGTACATACTTTAACCTACTACGTTAGGTCGTTTTTGGGGGTATCTTTACTTAGGAGCACAGTAGTGTAAAGTACTTATCTCCACTGGTTGTTAGGGGCATAGTGGTGTAAAGCACTTATCTCCTCTGGTTGTTAGGGGCATAGTGGTGTAAAGCACTCATCTCCTCTGGTTGTTAGGAGCATATACCCACGTGGATGATTGAAAGATGACCGGAGGTCCACAATCCAGTTGGAGGTGCTAATGCACCTTAAAGTTGGTTGCCATATTAATTCCAAAGAGGTCTGAACGAGTAGAGATTACTAGAAACTAACTCTGTTTACCTGTTTTACTCTGACAATTATTCCACAGATAAAGGACCTTGTGCATAAAATAACAACCCAATGATTATACCCCAGGACAAATTAGCTAGCAACAGCAAGCTAGTTAAATTGCCATAAGTTTAACCCTTTTTTGGCCTGTCTGGAAATGGTTTATATAGTTGGTTCAAAGTTCAGTTTTGTTATTTCAACCTGTGTGTCCTGATCGGGTCTGGTGTGGGTGGACAAAATCAACATCTGTGTGGTCTGGTCAGCATGTGAGATTTATTTTATTAAGTTGAACGCCAGAAGCAGCACGCCGTCGATGGGAGCAGCGTGGTTGCCTAGGTGACAGGAGAAAAGCGTGCTGTTGCTGGAGCAGACCAACCAGCTTCGAGAATAGCTTCATGGAATTTGGGAGGGTGAACGTGTCCAAAGTGAAGTGCATCCGTAGTTAATTTCCAATATTTTGTCCTGATAGCATTGCCTGACAAAATGCTCTGCTCATTTGTATTACACGAGTTAATGCACGTCCACCCTTAAGTAGCTTCCTCTTTCCATTATAAACTCACAACTGGGGAAAATTGCTTTCTATCACACTCAACAAGTCAGATTTTTATTTTTAGCAACTTTTCTTCCTGAGTACTCCCAGCTCACATCTGAACTAAGAGTCGCTACTGTGTGTGTCCCCCTGCTTACTACAATGACGATTGAAAACCTGAATTTACTGAAAAGACCTTGTCCTTTAATGGTACAGAACATTACTTGAGCCACAGGGTTCGCTTGAGGTGCTTAAAGTATTTGAATTTGGCACTTGATAAAATAATTTGTTTAAAGATAATGATGAAATAGTTCCACTCTGAAACCATATTGATTAGAATCATAAAACTATAATCTGATGTGTGTAGTTTGTCAGAATTAGAACAGGGACCTTTTTGTTCCTTTTTAGTACGTAAGTGGGAAACAAATGATGAGGCGCTATCGACAGACGAGTTGTACTACGGTGTTCCTTACAGGACATTCTCCACCCGTGGAGGGGAGAAACTGTTAGGCTTGCCGAAAATTATGAAACATGTTGCAGATTAAATGATGTATCTGTATAGTGGAAAAACACTGTCTGAGCAAGGCGTAGCTTAAGATTTGAACTTGTGTGCCGAAGAAAATACCGAGAACATTTAAACAGTGTTTGACTCAACCTGGCTAGAACTCTGAGAAACTCATGATAGGACAGGGAGTACTTCTCAAGGTTTCTCTAATCTCGGGGGAATGGAACTGTCGGCTGGGTAGTGATACACTGTGGTGAGAACTATGGAGAAGGATAAAACTCACCTACTGTTTGTGTATGTATGTGCGTAGGATAGCTACTGTTTGCGTGAAGGTATGTGGGTAAGGAGCCAGTATAAAATGGATGTTTTGGTACAATGGACAAGAACGTTCTCGTGAATAAACACTTTGATTTTTGTAAGCTGGGACTCTTGTCTGTTTCATTCAACTAGAATCTTACAAACCTTGGGTTGCAGACTGAGTAGATTGATTGAAGTTTATGTACTCTGCAGGAGATCTTTCCCTCCACGGAACATTCCTCAAGGACTTTAACATTGTATTTTTGGACTTGTCCGGGTGTGACTTTTAGCCATTGTTAAACAGATTGTGGAACACCCTTTCTGTGTTTGGAAGGTCTACATGTCTTGAAACCACTCATTCTTACAAACCGATACAAATGCAACTACTGGCATTCACTTGTCAATTTATTAAGTATCCCATTATTCTTCCTGGGGCCTATTAGCATTCTTCAATCCAGTCTTTGATATACAGTTTATCAACCATTAGGAATACCTTCGTAATATTGAGTTGAAACCCCTTTTGCCCTCAGAACAACCTCAATTCGTCAGGGTATGGACTCTACAAGTTATCAAAAGCGTTCAACAGGAATGCTGGCCCAGGTTGACTTCAATGCTTCCCACAGTTCTTAAGTTGGCTCGATGTCCTTAGTGTGGTGGACCATTCTTGATACACATATGAAATTGTTGAGTGTGGGAAAAACCCAGCAGAGTTGCAGTTCTTGATATACTCAAACTGGTGCGCCTGGCACCTACTACTATACCTCATTCAAAGACACCTTAACTTTTTGTTTTGCCAATTTATCTTCTGAATGGCACACACAATCCATGTCTCAATTGTCTCAAGGTTTATAAATACTTAGTGGTATTTTTTTCTCACCAATTTCATGGTATCCAATTGGTCGTTACAGTCTTGTCCCATCGCTACAACTCCCGTACGGACTCGGGAGAGACTAAGGTCGAGAGCCGTGCGTCCTCCGAAACACAACCCAGCCAAGCCGCACTGCTTCTTGACAAAATGCCCACTTAACCCGGGAAGCCAGCCGCACCAATGTGTCGGAGGAAACACCGTACACCTGGCTACCTTGTCAGTGTGCACTGCGCCTGGCCCGCCACAGGAGTTGCTAGAGTGCGATGGGACAAGAACATTCTTGCCAGCCAAACCTACTGGGATGTCTGATATACATAATAAATTCACCCTGGACATAATACTTGATTTTTAGAACTTTTTAATCATAACCTCTGTCTTGATTTAAGTCTGCATGTTTAAGTTACCATCGTAAAAATGTGAAGACCAACAGGCAATGAAAAATTTACTGTTTTATAACATTTTACACTCCTTTATTGTATTCAGCCATCCCCATAATCTGGTTATTGACATTGTTCAGGGAATGGTCTGCTGATTGCTGACAACAGTGTGACAGGTTTGATGTGTTGCTCGAGTTCTTTAGCCCAGCAGACTCACCTGGGGACAGAGGGATGGACATGTTTGTTTTAAAGTCTGCGAGACTTTTAGAGGGAGGAGAGCATGAGTTCTGAAGTGCAGTAAATCCAACCAGTGGCACTTGATTTTATGCTATATTGGACTGCACTATTGAAGGCCTTGATTATATACTATATCAGACTGCACTAGTGAAGGCCTTGCTTATATGCTATATAAGAAGGCACTATTGAAGGCTTAAGTTTTTTTTTAGGTGCTTGACAGCAAAGCCACCACAAGGTTATTGTTTTATTAGGCCTATGTGGTCTAAAACGGAAGGAAAATACAATCACTAGAATCCACTTTCATAGACAATATTCCAACACAGACCACACATTGGGCAAACAAAACAACGTAAACAATATAAATTGGAATTACATGGATCCATTGCTGGACTTTGTTGATGATTTTGTAAAAAAAATGGAACGAAGAGACAATCACTGGTAAACATGGTTACAGACCCAACAACACTACTGGCGGTCTGTCAACCGTTCCCATAACAGGACGCAACACGTGACTGAAGAGGGAGACGAGACGACAACCAACGCGTTAGTTACAGAATCAGCGCGCGCTATGGAAAGAGCGGGAGAGTGGAAAGGCAGTTTGTCAGTTACAGTAGCGCGTTCCCCCTGAACGGTAACGGGAGAGGTAACGTTAGGTGAGACGCCTGACTACGCGTCATCCCTGAACGGTAACGGGTGAGGTAACGTTAGGTGAGACGCCTGACTACCGGAGACGTAATTCATGAGCTGTAACCGAAAAACAACTGGCATTTTGGAAAGTTTGAGGTGAGGGAGAAAGTGGTGGAACAAGTGTTGTTAGCATTATTAAGTATATTGCTAGTTGGATCGAATTATCCATTAACAGTAGCCAACTTAACTGATCGAATAATCGAGTTTATGGTGTGAAAATGATCTGGCTAATAAAGTCAGACAACGAACGTCAGCTAGCTAACTGTACAACATATGAGCTAACGTTTGTAACCTAATCAATTTGCTATAGTATTAACTAGTATAAGACTCCTTGCCCCTCAAGTTATAACACGTTAGTTGCTTACTGGACCCTGGCAATATGTGTGAAATGTTAACCAGCTAACGAACTAAGTTTTTCCCTCTACAGTATGTGGTTAATTTTCACAATGAGGGAATTAGGTGAAAATGAGGCGTTGTTGTTAAACAATTGGATTCAGGGATCAAGTGTAGCTGGAGTTGGGCCTGGCTTTAGCTGGATGCCACTATAGAGGTGAAAGAAATACCACACACTTTCTATTTCTCACTTTTTCAATACAGTGTATAAAAAGGGGAATGCCAGGTGTACTCTCTGCCTGAAGGAGATAAATGATGTCAACAAAGGGTATCATGCTCTACTGGCACATTGTAGAACAGATGTCCACAGGCAGAAAGTGTACAATGTAATAATGTGCAGTGTAGTCAAAATGTATTGCTTTTGTTGTGTTGACCTTGACAGTAACACGTGTTTGAGTGAGTGGGATTATTCAAATTTTTACTCTGTGAACTTATTTTTGCACACATGAAGCCTTGTGCACTTGATCAATGTCTACTATAGTGGCCACGATAATAGAGCAAACAGAATGCCTGTTTCATTATATTTCCACTTTAAGATGATTTTTCCCAAGTGCAATATTTAGATGTGTGTGTGTGTGTGTGGTCACAATCATTTTATTTTAAAGGCTGTCATGTCTAATGCGGAAGACACATTTCAGTTGAATTCTTATTTACAATGACTGCCTACCCTGGCCAAACCCTAACAATGCTGGGCCAATTATGCACCGCCCTATGAGACTCCCAATCACAGCCAGTTGTGATACAGCCTGGAATCGAACCAGGGTCTGTAGTGATGCCTCTAGCACTTAGATGCAGTGCCTTAGACCACTGCGCCACTCCTACATTTTATAAACTTGATCTCTACTATAAAAGCATCTAGACATTCTCTCAAATTTCTTTTAGACTAACATTTAGTATTCAACAGCAAATATCTGTATAAAACCTGCTGTCTGTCTCTGACATTTGCAACATGATTTGAATATTCAAATTCAAATCTCCAGCTGTCCCATAGCAATGAACATGTCGGGATGAGACAGACAGGCAGCCAAACACATGAATCAGCATAATTTTTATGGATAGAAAATTGAAACAAAGTGCAGCTAGTTTGCGGTCTTTCCAGCTTCAGTTTGAAGTGATTGTGCTAGCTCCTCTGAACAACAGTGTCCTGATGAGGACATATTCTGTGCCCGGTGAAACAGCACATCATTAGCTCATTATTATGGATGTATCCAAATAAATGTCACTAGAAAACAGCTTAAAAAAAATGCAAATGCTTCTTTTCTATTATTTTTTTTGTCGTTCAGGGAGAGTCGGGTAAAAAATCAATTTTAATGAAGGTGAGGGCCATTCATTTTAATTTCAGATCCAATTTTCTCCAGGTATCCCGCAAATAACATACAGTCCCCTAAAACTGAATTTAATTAGGGAGCTACCTCTTTCTTCAGCCTTGCAGACAAGCACAGCGATTGCCTAATAATCATATTGCGTAGGCTAAATGATATGGACCTACACCTAAATGGTAGGCCTCCAATGTTTTATATGCATTTTTAGAATCATGTTTGTCACATGCGTTATTTAACTCGAGTCCAGGCTCTGTTGCAGCCGGCCGCGACTGGGAGGCCCATGGGGCGGCGCACAATTGGCCCAGCGTCGTCCGGGTTAGGGAGGGTTTGGCCTGCAGGGATATCCTTGTCTCATCGCATGCTAGCAACTCCTGTGGCGGGCCAGGCGTAGTGCATGCTGACCAGGTCGCCAGATGTACGCTGTTTCCTCTGACACATTGATGCGGGTAGTGTCGTGGAGAATCTTAACAAAATGTAACACTTACAAGAACTTGTGAATTCAATATAGGCTTTTAATACAAACATATCAGAAGCCTAGATGGTCCGCGGAACTCACACTTGTCCAGAGCACTGGCTCTGATTTATACACATACAACATATGAAACCATCCCACATGCAAATGAAGTTACTTCCCTCAGTCCATCTGCCACCATTATATCCCAATCTGTGCATCCTGCTTGTTCAGCTCGATAACGCCCATATCTGCTTTCAGTCAAGTTATAATGGTGACAGGACCTCATGTCCCAAAAATAATACATGCCCATCTTATGCTATGGGCCCCCATTTTTTACGTTAAGCCTGGTGTGTTCTTTGGTATGTCTGTCCTTATTAGGACTCGTAGACTATGTGTCTCTTCTGACATTCCTTCAGCATCTTCATGTCCTAAAAATATATGGCCTATGGCTATAGTCCATCAGTTGGTCATTTGGCTGACCCCCTCCTTTGTATGTCCCTCTGACCTTGGTTTGTCCAGCTGTCCTATGCTCTCATGGCCGTACTCTGGCCTCCTGTCCTATACAATAGACAATGCATTTTACCAGAATGGCAAATGCACTCTAAGTGTATCTTTCTCTTGTGTTACAGTATTATGTTTCTCCCTATATGTATATCTTTCTCCCACAGTAGCTTCCGGGGTGGATGGGCATTGTGTCAAGCAGCAGTGCGGCTTGGTTGTGTTTTGGAGGACGCACGGCTCTCGACCTTCACCTCTCCCGAGTCCGTACGGGAGTTGCAGCCATGAGACAAGACTGTAACTACTACCAATTAGATATCACGAAATTGGGTAAAAAAACAAACATTTTACATGCATTATTAGAATCATCCATTTCGGGGCTATGGACCAGCAGTGAACAGTTTTCCAAAAGCTTGATGCGAAGGATGGCTCAAACCTATGGTTAATGAGCACTGTCATTTGAGTCAACAGCTTTAGCGAAATGTGTTACCAGGAAAGCAAGTGGTGACAGTACATGACAGCTGACTTGTTTGTAACAACCTACTATAAGCTTTATGTTGTATACGCCTCCATATTTTCTCTGCAAAAGTTGATTTTTTAATTTATTTAATTTCACCTTTATTTAACCAGGTAGGCAAGTTGAGAACAAGTTCTCATTTACAATTACGACCTGGCCAAGATAAAGCAAAGCATTGACACATACAACGACACAGAGTTACACATGGAGTAAAACAAACATACAGTCAATAATACAGTATAAACAAGTCGATATACGATGTGAGCAAATGAGGTGAGATAAGGGAGGTAAAGGCAAAAAAAAGGCCATGGTGGCAAAGTAAATACAATATAGCAAGTAAAACACTGGAATGGTAGATTTGCAATGGAAGAATGTGCAAAGTAGAAATAAAATGGGGTGGGGTGCAAAGGAGCAAAATAAATCAAATAACTACAGCAGGGAAAGAGGTAGTTTGGGCTAAATTATAGGTGGGCTATGTACAGCTGCAGTAATCTGTGAGCTGCTCTGACAGTTGGTGCTTAAAGCTAGTGAGGGAGATAAGTGTTTCCAGTTTCAGAGATTTTTGTAGTTCGTTCCAGTCATTGGCAGCAGAGAACTGGAAGGAGAGGCGGCCAAAGAAAGAATTGGTTTTGGGGGTGACAAGAGAGATATACCTGCTGGAGCGCGTACTACAGGTGGGTGATGCTATGGTGACCAGCGACCTGAAATAAGGGGGGACTTTACAGGGTCTTGTAGATGACATGGAGCCAGTGGGTTTGGCGACGAGTATGAAGCGAGGGGCAGCCAACGAGAGCGTACAGGTCGCAATGGTGGGTAGTATATGGGGCTTTGGTGACAAAACGGATGGCTCTGTGATAGACTACATCCAATTTGTTGAGTAGGGTATTGGAGGCTATTTTGTAAATGACATCGCCGAAGTCGAGGATTGGTAGGATGGTCAGTTTTACAAGGGTATGTTTGGCAGCATTAGTGAATGATGCTTTGTTGCGAAATAGGAAGCCAATTCTAGATTTAACTTTGGATTGGAGATGTTTGATGTGGGTCTGGAAGGAGAGTTTACAGTCTAACCAGACACCTAGGTATTTGTAGTTGTCCACGTATTCTAAGTCAGAGCCGTCCAGAGTAGTGATGTTGGGCAGGTGCAGGCCGCGATCGGTTGAAGAGCATGCATTTAGTTTTACTTGTATTTAAGAGCAATTGGAGGCCACGGAAGGAGAGTTGTATGGCATTGAAGCTTGCCTGGAGGGTTGTTAACACAGTGTCCAAAGAAGGGCCGGAAAGAAGTATACAGAATGGTGTCGTCTGCGTAGAGGTGGATCAGAGACTCACCAGCAGCAAGAGCGACATCAATGATTTATACAGAGAAGAGAGTCGGTCCAAGAATTGAACCCTGTGGCACCCCCATAGACTGCCAGAGGTCCGGACAGCAGACCCTCCGATTTGACACACTGAACTCTATCAGAGAAGTAGTTGGTGAACCAGGCGAGGCAATCATTTGAGAAACCAAGGCTGTCGAGTCTGCCGATGAGGATGTGGTGAGTGACAGAGTTGAAAGCCTTAGCCAGATCAATGAATACGGCTGCACAGTAATGTTTCTTATCGATGGCGGTTAAGATATCGTTTAGGACCTTGAGCGTGGCTGAGGTGCACCCATGACCAGCTCTGAAACCAGATTGCATAGCAGAGAAGGTATGGTGAGATTCGAAATGGTCGGTAATCTGTTTGTTGACTTGGCTTTCGAAGACCTTAGAAAGGCAGGGTAGGATAGATATAGGTCTGTAGCAATTTGGGTCAAGTGTCCCCCCCCCTTTGAAGAGGGGGATGACTGCAGCTGCTTTCCAATCTTTGGCAATCTCAGACGACACGAAAGAGAGGTTGAACAGGCTAGTAATAGGGGTGGCAACAATTTCGGCAGATAATTTTAGAAAGAAAGGGTCCAGATTGTCTAGCCCGGCTGATTTGTAGGGGTCCAGATTTTGCAGCTCTTTCAGAACATCAGCTGACTGGATTTGGGAGAAGGAGAAATGGGGAAGGCTTGGGCGAGTTGCTGTGGGGTGTGATGAAAATTTCAGAATTTTTGGTGGCCTTCCTAAGCCAGGATTCAGACACAGCTAGAACATCCGGGTTGGCAGAGTGTTCTAAAGCAGTGAATAAAACAAACTTAGGAAGGAGGCTTCTTATGTTAACATGCATGAAACCAAGGCTATTACAGTTACAGAAGTCATCAAAAGAGAGCGCCTGGGGAATAGGAGTGGAGCTAGGCACTGCAGGGCCTGGATTCACCTCTACATCGCCAGAGGAACAGAGGAGGAGTAGGATAAGGGTACAGCTAAAAGAAATGAGAATTGGTCGTCTAGAACAGAGAGTAAAAGGAGGTTTCTGGGGGCGATAAAATTGCTTCAAGGTATAATGTACAGACAAAGGTATGGTAGGATGTGAATACAGTGGAGGTAAACCTAGGTATTGAGTGATGATGAGAGAGATATCGTCTCGAGAAACATCATTGAAACCAGCAGATGTCATTGCATGTGTGGGTGGTGGAACTAATAGGTTGGATAAGGTATAATGAGCAGGACTAGAGGTTCTATACATCTTCTGGCGCCGACAGAGATGGCCGCCTCTCTTCGCGTTCCTAGGAAACACTTTTTCACATTTTATTTCTTACATTAGTACCCCAGGTCATCTTAGGTTTCATTACATACAGTCGAGAAGAACTACTGAATATAAGATCAGCGTCAACTCACCATCAGTACGACCAAGGATATGATTTTCACGAAGCGGATCCTGTGTTCTGCCTTTCAAGTAGGACAACGGAATGGATCCCATGCGGTGACCCAAAAAAACGACTCCGTGAAAGAGGGAAACGAGGCGGTCTTCTGGTCAGACTCCGGAGACTGGCACATTGTGCACCACTCCCTAGCATTCTTCTCGCCAATGTCCAGTCTCTTGACAACAAGGTTGATGAAATCCGAGCAAGGGTAGCATTCCAGAGGGACATCAGAGACTGTAACGTTCTTTGCTTCACGGAAACATGGCTCACTGGAGAGACGCTATCGGAGGCGGTGCAGCCAGCGGGTTTCTCCACGCATCGCGCCGACAGAAACAAACATCTTTCTGGTAAGAAGAGGGGCGGGGGGCGTATGCCTTATGACTAACGAGACGTGGTGTGATGAAAGAAACATACAGGAACTCAAATCCTTCTGTTCACCTGATTTAGAGTTCCTCACAATCAAATGTCGACCGCATTATCTACCAAGAGAATTCTCTTCGATTATAATCACAGCTGTATATATCCCCCCAAGCAGACACATCTATGGCTCTGAACGAACTTTATTTGACTCTTTGCAAACTGGAATCCATTTATCCGGAGGCTGCATTCATTGTAGCTGGGGATTTTAACAAGGCTAATCTGAAAACAAGACTCCCTAAATTTTATCAGCATATCGATTGCGCAACCAGGGGTGGAAAGACCCTGGATCATTGTTACTCTAACTTCCGCGACGCATATAAGGCCCTGCCCCGCCCTCCTTTCGGAAAAGCTGACCACGACTCCATTTTGTTGATCCCTGCCTACAGACAGAAACTAAAAAAAGAAGCTCCCACGCTGAGGTCTGTTCAACGCTGGTCTGACCAAGCTGACTCCACACTCCAAGACTGCTTCCATCACGTGGACTGGAAGATGTTTCGTATTGCGTCAGATAACAACATTGACGAATACGCTGATTCGGTGTGCGAGTTCATTAGAACGTGCGTTGAAGATGTCGTTCCCATAGCAACGATTAAAACATTCCCTAACCAGAAATCGTGGATTGATGGCAGCATTCGCATGAAACTGAAAGCGCGAACCACTGCTTTTAATCAGGGCAAGGTGACTGGTAACATGACTGAATACAAACAGTGCAGCTATTCCCTCCGCAAGGCTATCAAACAAGCTAAGCGTCAGTACAGAGACAAAGTAGAATCTCAATTCAACGGCTCAGACACAAGAGGTATGTGACAGGGTCTACAGTCAATTACGGACTACAAGAAGAAAACCAGCCCAGTCACGGACCAGGATGTCTTGCTCCCAGGCAGACTAGATAACTTTTTGCCCGCTTTGAGGACAATACAGTGCCACTGACACGGCCTGCAACGAAAACATGTGGACTCTCCTTCACTGCAGCTGAGGTGAGTAAGACATTTAAACGTGTTAACCCTCGCAAGGCTGCAGGCCCAGACGGCATCCCCAGCCGCGCCCTCAGAGCATGCGCAGACCAGCTGGCCGGTGTGTTTACGGACATATTCAATCAATCCCTATACCAGTCTGCTGTTCCCACATGCTTCAAGAGGGCCACCATTGTTCCTGTTCCCAAGAAAGCTAAGGTAACTGAGCTAAACGACTACCGCCCCGTAGCACTCACTTCCGTCATCATGAAGTGCTTTGAGAGACTAGTCAAGGACCATATCACCTCCACCCTACCTGACACCCTAGACCCACTCCAATTTGCTTACCGCCCAAATAGGTCCACAGACGATGCAATCTCAACCACACTGCCCTAACCCATCTGGACAAGAGGAATACCTATGTGAGAATGCTGTTCAATCGACTACAGCTCGGCATTCAACACCATAGTACCCTCCAAGCTCGTCATCAAGCTCGAGACCCTGCGTCTCGACCCCGCCCTGTGCAACTGGGTACTGGACTTCCTGACGGGCCGCCCCCAGGTGGTGAGGGTAGGCAACAACATCTCCACCCCGCTGATCCTCAACACTGGGGCCCCAAAAGGGTGCGTTCTGAGCCCTCTCCTGTATTCCCTGTTCACCCACGACTGCGTGGCCACGCACGCCTCCAACTCAATCATCAAGTTTGCGGACGACACAACAGTGGTAGGCTTGATTACCAACAACGACGAGACGGCCTACAGGGAGGAGGTGAGGGCCCTCGGAGTGTGGTGTCAGGAAAATAACCTCACACTCAACGTCAACAAAACAAAGGAGATGATTGTGGACTTCAGGAAACAGCAGAGGGAGCACCCCCCTATCCACATCGATGGGACAGTAGTGGAGAGGGTAGTAAGTTTTAAGTTCCTCGGACAAACTGAATTGGTCCACCCACACAGACAGCGTCGTGAAGAAGGTGCAACAGCGCCTCTTCAACCTCAGGAGGCTGAAGAAATTCGGCTTGTCACCAAAAGCACTCACAAACTTCTACAGATGCACAATCGAGAGCATCCTGGCGGGCTGCATCACCGCCTGGTACGGCAACTGCTCCGCCCACAACCGTAAGGCTCTCCAGAGGGTAGTGAGGTCTGCACAACGCATCACCGGGGGCAAACTACCTGCCCTCCAGGACACCTACACCACCCGATGTTACAGGAAGGCCATAAAGATCATCAAGGACAACAACCACCCGAGCCACTGCCTGTTCACCCCGCTATCATCCAGAAGGCGAGGTCAGTACAGGTGCATCAAAGCTGGGACCGAGAGACTGAACAGCTTCTATCTCAAGGCCATCAGACTGTTAAACAGCCACCACTAACATTGAGTGGCTGCTGCCAATACACTGACACTGACTCAACTCCAGCCACTTTAATAATGGGAATTGATGGGAAATTATGTAAAATATATCACTAGCCACTTTAAACAATGCTACCTAATATAATGTTACATACCCTACATTATTCATCTCATATGCATACGTATATACTGTACTCTCATCTACTGCATCTTTATGTAATACATGTATCACTAGCCACTTTAACTATGCCACTTGTTTACATACTCATCTCATATGTATATACTGTACTCGATACCATCTACTGTATCTTGCCTATGCTGCTCTGTACCATCACTCATTCATATATCTTTATGTACATATTCTTTATCCCCTTACACTGTGTATAAGACAGTAGTTTTGGAATTGTTAGTTAGATTACTTGTTGGTTATTACTGCATTGTCGGAACTAGAAGCACAAGCATTTCGCAACACTCGCATTAACATCTGCTAACCATGTGTATGTGAAATAAGCCAATAAACACTAACCAGAACAGCAATGGACAAGGCATATTGACATTAAGGAGAGGCATGCTTAGTCGAGTGATCAAAAGGGTCCAGTGAGTAGAAAGGTTGACTGGGGTCACGGCGATTTAGACAGCTAGCCGGGCCATCGGTAGCAAGCTAGCATAGGATGGAGGTCTGTTATTAGCCACCTCGTGCGTTTCCGTCAGTAGGATTAGTGGGGTTTCTTGTGGTAGAGGGGATCAATCCAATTTGCAAAAAAAACACAACAATAGATATAGTTATAGAGGCCCAATAAAAAATATTTTGTCCGATAAGACAGCTAACGATTAGCGGACCGGAGATGGGCGTTCAGGTAACGTCGCGACAGAGGAGCCAGCCGGATAACTCCCTCGGGCAGATAAGGCGGGTAGTCCAGTTGTGAAGTCCCGGTGGGGCTCCGCATTGGCAGTAAAACGGGTCCGGATAGGTGATTGTAGCCCAGGAGTGATAGATGGAACTCTTCAGCTGGCTAGCTCCGGAATAATTGATGTTTGCTCCGGAATCGACGTAAGCCGATAGTCACACGGATAGCAGCTAGCTAGCTGCGAGATCCAGGTATAAGTGTCCAGAGTTAGCGGTTGAAATCTGGGGACATGGAGAGATATGGTATGTCCGGTATGTTCCGGTCCGAGCCGCGCCGTACAAAACTGGCGATAGATTTTCGAGCTAAAGGATAGCTGCTAACCACAAACCGTGGTTAGTTGAATACTAACAATTAGCCAGTAAAGAAGTTAACTAGCTTCTGGTTAGCTTCTATGGAGGATTACAGATTTGAGGTAAATAATACTTTCTTTTAAGATATAAATTGGTGAGGCGGGTTGCAGGAGAGTGTTTTGAAGATGAGTTTATGGAAAATAAAAAAATATATAAAAAGGTATGCAAAGAAAGTTGTAAATACATATATATATGGGACAAGACGAGGAGAAAAGACATCTGACTGCTATGCCATCTTGGAGCAATCACATGGATGTCTGAAACGGAAAAGCAAACCTGGGATTTTGTCATCTGCGAAAACGTAACGTTAGTATCGTATCAAGGATGTGATGACCATGCAATACTGCCACTATCCACTTGACAGACCAAGTGAATGGGAACAAAAGCTAACGTTGAATTTGGCAGTATCCATCTGGATCGCGTGTCCTCTCCTCTCTATGTCTTCTCCACACAGATGAACAGATGTCGGTCAATTACGACAAAACACATTTCGGCTAATCGCTCAACATTACCAGTACAGTAATCTATATGCAAACATTTGTTGGGACAGAAAGGAAAAGGGAAATCAAATAATTTAACTTAACTCCTCTTGCCTCTACACCATCTGTGACTGGGTGAATAACTTTATTTTGAGTTTAGGTGGACCCAATGACTCAGACTTGAGCCAGGACTCAAGCACGGGGACTCAGACTTCAGCCATAGGGGCTTGAGGTTTCGTGACTCCACTACATCACTGGGTGAAACGGTCATTATCTGGAGGTTTAGTGACTCCACTACGTCACTGGGTGAAACGGTCATTATCTCCTGGACTTCAATATGCTGCAGCATCTAGAATGTTGATAACAATGGAAACGACGCGACTGCGGTGCAACCCCATACTTGTCTCGCACACTCATTCTGCAACCCCATACTTGTCTCCCACACTCATTCTGACTAAGACTAAACTAAATATAGAGTGCCAAAATTAACACTGGCTGAAGGTATGTATAGACTATACCGGAACTAGGAACCTAGGGCTCATATTTCCTACATTACAGGGTGTTCACCAGTAAAATGATTCATTCAAGATTTATACAAACTTCCACCCAATAGAGATTTGCGTCAGGAAAACAATAGCCCAAACCCCATGTATGGTTCAAAAGTTAGATTTACTCAGAATTTAGCATGTTCAGAGTAAATGGAATGATGTAATGGCATGATCAACGGCAGAACAGCGCTAACTTAGAACGTCAACTGACAAGCAAACTAGTTGCTGCAGGTTCGTGAGTGAAAACATGGGCTTTCTAAATAAAATACACAGAATACCAAACAGAAATAATTAGCCCCCATTTCTCTCTCGAAGCTAACAGACAATTTCAATACCTCCCCCCTCCGATAACCTGTTCCTGATGTCTTTCCCTTAAATCGCCATAGAAACTAGCAATGGTCACAGCAAATTAACATTCTTCTTTAATCAACACTGGCAAGTACATGAAGGTTATAATATTGTAGATAAATCACACAATGAATCATTAAATAGTTAAAATGATAGGGCAAAGAAACCTACATTGACATTTCATTTCGTAGCACCCTCTTGACTTGCCCCATTATTAACATACTAGAGCAGTAAACCCTATACTTTATTTAAATTAGTCTAATGAAATGACCATATAAAACCTTTGTGCCATGGTTCTTTCCCTAGACGTCTAGAGGACAGTTGCATACCATGCCCTCTAAATATCTAGATGCCAGTCAAATAAATACCTAAATGAAACTGCAGTGTTTAGCTTCTAAAACAGCTCAGACTGATGTCTATGTTTGCAAAATTCTGGGAACTTCCCCAAATTTTTCCTGCAATTCCAGTTGGAGGATTCCCAGATTTCATGCTTATTCTCTCCTGATTCCAGGAATCTTCTAACCAAACACTTCTGGGAATTTTGGGAAGCTTACTGGAATTTTGCAACCCTCATGTCCATAGTCCCATTAAAATACTGTCTGCATTTACAATGCACACTTCTTACTGTCAAAAACATCACTCATTCCAAGGTTACTTTAAGCATGATTTCGTATGGGGAAACATCCATATTATAACATGCACAGACACCATGATAATTGTGTGTGGAGAGAAGCTTCTTGAGTGACAGAAAGGTATGAAAATGTTCCAGTCAGTCACCATTATATGGGGCCTTTATAAAGACATCTCTGTCAATCTGGGTTGAGAACAAGGGTTGTGACACTAGCTCAGTTTCAGTCTCTGCCCAATCAACCCCCTAATCCATTCCCCATAAGTGGCTAGCAGTTACTTTGGGACTGGGTGTCTCTTGCCCAATCCCAAATCAACCCTATGCACTTTTGGAGACCCATTTAATCTTCTCAGATCTAGGGGTAGATCTGGCTTCCCACTGCCTCTTCCAGGGTAGAGGGGTGGAGTTGGGGGCTGGCTGTTGTGGTGAGGGGGGTGGCAGTGATGCAGCTGTTGATGTGCTGCAGGGTGTGGGAGTCGGCCCCCAGGTAGGCCAACAGCAGCTCAGACCGGCGATGGAGGAGGTGGAGCATGTCCTCAGCTAGAGTTTCCACACTGAAGTAACGCACCTTCTCCAGGTCAAAGACATCCTTCAGGAAGAACAGCACCTGATCCTGGAGGAAGACAGAAACCATCCCAAAGAGTGTCTTTATCTAAGACACTGGACAAGCCTAATCCTGGATCATTTAGCATGTTTTTAGTCCAGTCTAGGAAACCGGTACATTGAGTAGGGGATATGGAGACATGAGAACATCCTTAAAGAACAGATTGATTGATATAGAGTAGTGTTACAATGGCCAAGTCTCCCTTGACTTTCAGCTGGACAATCTGATCAACAAAAAAAAGTTAACATTACTCTACCTTGAAGAAGCAGCAGAAGTCATGCAGGGAAGTCTTGGGCCCTAAGAAGCCCCAGGCCAGGACAGGACTGACCTGCTCACACACAGAGTAGAAGTGGGCTATGAACCCATCATGCACCTAGAGAGGAGGAGGATGAGAGGTTGAATACAGGCTAACCAGAAAAGTACAACAAAAAAATTACAGCAAAAAAAACATTTCTGTACCCTCATGTGTTGTCTCTTCTGCTTCAGCACCGACCAACAGCTAGACGCCACCGCCTGGCAACACAAAACGCAACACATTACAATGCTGCAACAAAATTCTCCCATCACACCTTTGCCTATTCTAGACAGCCTTTTCATGGTCCTTTAAGCCAGACAACGTGGGTCCTGTTCTCTGGACAGTAGTTATCTACATAGGGAGACGAAGTGTCTCCGACTCACTGTCTCTTTGAAGGATGAGTTGAGCCATCGATTGTTGACAACGTTCTGGATGGAGATGGGAGGATTCTCCAGGTCCTCAAATGAGTCCATCAGGATGAAGTCCAACACGATGTCATAGAAGTTCAGGTGTTTCACCTGGTCAGGAGGAATAACATGCAGTCAGATCAGTGTGAAATCAGGATGAAGTCCAACAGAATGTTCAGGTGTTTTACCTTTAGCAGGGGAACATTTAAAACCCTTTCAGATCAGTGTGAATGAGTGAGTGACTCACCCCTCTCGTGGCCAGCTCCACCTCTGTGTTCTCCCAGTGTTCCGGGTGCTCCAGGAAAACAATCATCTCCTCAAACACTTCTTCAAACCTCTTCGGGCTCTGTCAAACAATTACACATCTGTTAAGAGTAAACAAACACTATCAACCAATCAAAAACATCTGTCAGACAGGAGCACCCAATCAGCTGATCAATCCAGTGTGACTATCCTATCACACAAACAGTCAGGAACAACTAATGGTAGAAGTGTATAGTTTCAGCATTAATAGTTTCTCTAAAACAACATAATAAATATAATTACCATCTTACCTTATGCGCTTTTACAATTATGGAAGACAGTATCTTCTTTCCGGTTTCGGCCAGAAAAGTCCTCGTTGCCCTCTCACACAGAATCAGCTAGAGATGGAATGGATCAATCACTAGTTTAGATTACAGTACTACGGTTTATCATGATGTATTCTTTAAGAGTATAGAGGCACATACTTGACAGGCCTGCCGCACACAGTGTAACTTGGCCAGGAAGTCTGTGTCCCCAAGACACTCCAGCAGCTCAGTCCTAAAAAATAAAAGGAAATTAGGCATTATAAAAATCAGACATACTAGGAGTCAACACTTAAATGGTAAATGTCAACTTCATATCATCTCCAGCACTACTAACATGTGTGAAAATGGAGCATTTCTATGTTTTGTAGTAAAAAAAATAGAGGAAGACAAGTGTTACCAATGACATCATTGTGCACCATGTGATTCTAACCAATTATGAGGCATTGTCTACTAATTAGTAGATGTCATTGGTAACACTATAAAGTTGAAAAATGTCCCTTTAACAGGAGACAAAATATTATTAGGAGAGTCATTCTACGAAAATGGTGCCTTTCCTGTCCCGGCCTTATTCACCAGGAAAAACAGATAAGTGTGAGATGACACAAATTGTTTGTTTTAATTGAAGTGTCTTATTATTCATAAAACATATGGAAGACAGTTAAATTGAAAAACATTTATTATATTGTAGAGCACGGTCTGTACCACAAAATTGGCTTGTTCCAATCATGAGTCATGGGTTTAGTGACATATTTTAGGTGACTTTACATGCCATAATACAAAGGACAGTTATATAGTTATTTAGTGGACTACTTAAAACTAAAATATCAAATGAATATTACAAATCATTTTCAAGTATTAGCTGTCCCTCAATTTCATGACACTGGTGTTAAAATGTATAAAAAAACCATCACTTTGGAAAAAAATGCAACATCATTGGCAAATTCTTCCTGGGTCAAAGGTTTATTGGAGACGGGAATGTTTTGTGAAGCACATGGTGAGTGTGCACTCATCATACGTTAACAATTTGATTATTAACTTGGTAATTTCATGTGAGGACTTAAGATGCGTCACTGGTGTTCTACAGTTTATAGCAAAGGGAAAGGAATTCAAAAAATATATATAAAAAAAAAAAGAGAGTTAAAGATCTGAAGTAAAAGTGAAGAATACAGGAAAAGTTCCATGAACATGTTTTACTGCATACAAAATGTTCCCATCAGTGTGGTTAGGAAAACAGTTTTAGTTTATGTTCAATGTTAGTGTTTCTAACGTTCTAGTGGACATGTTTGTATGACATTTTAGTCAATAGGCTTGATCTTTTAGTCTTACTCTGACCAATAACCCTCATTTTAGGGGTTCATATTAAAATCAACCCATCTTATGAAATGATTTGTAATTAAAAATATGACGAATAAATGTATAAAATTTGTTTGAAAATAATCGTATCTTTGTCATTGGTCACTGGTAAAAAAAAAAGGTAACACCAGTGACAAAAAGGCAACACAAGCATTTTTTAAATGTAATGTAGTAAAAATATAACAATATGTTAACCTGTCATTTATGTTGATTTGTTTAATATTTTTTTTTTACCCCTTCATGGTATCAAATTAGTAGTTAGTCTTGTCTCATCGCTGCAACTCCTGTACGGACTCAGGAGAGGTGACCGTCGAGAGCTGTGCGTCCTCCTTACCCAACCAAGCCACACTGCTTCTTTACACAATGCCCGCTTAACCCGGAGGCCAGCCGCACTAATGTGTCAGAGAAAACACCGTACACCTGGCTACCGTGTCCTGCCCGCCACAGGAGTCGCTAGAGCGTGATGGGACAAGGACATTCCTGCCGGCCAAACCCTCCCCTAACCCGGACAACGCTGGGTCAATTGTGCACTGCCCCATGGGTCTCCTGCTCCTGGCCGGCTGCGACAGAGCCTGGACTCTAACCAGGATGTTAGGCACTGTGATGCAGTGCCTTAGACCACTGCGCCACTCGGGAGGCCCATTAGTCCATTGAGAGTTAAATAGTTTGTTTCTTGTCAGCAATTTAGTCAACACATGTAACTTAAAAAAATATAGAAATCATCCCCTTATATAATTATGCAGCATCATACGGGGATGATATCTGTATTTTGAATTCCAAGTTACATGTCTTGAAAGATTGTTCATCAGCAATCAGGTTTTGGGACTGTGCCAACAATGGACCAATGAAATAAGGACCAAAAGTTAGTTTGGGGGTGGAGTTCCTTTAACAGGAGACAATTCACACCAAGATCATCAACCAGCAGGTGGGGCCAAGGTGCAACCTAAACAATCATAGGAAACTATAAGGAAAGAGAAGGTCTCTGTCTCACCTGTGTACTCTGCAGGAGATCTTACCCTCCTCAGCCAACTGTATGGCCTCCTCATAGAAGGGGTTAATAGCTATGCATGACCCCACGACATAGGCACTACGCAGCTCCCTGTGCTGCTCTGACAACTGAGAGAGAGAATATTATGGTTAATAACTACACATGTAGGTTACAAGGGGTAGTGGTATAGAGACCTCAGGACATAGGCACTACGCAGCTCCCTGTGCTGACAAGATAATACAGTGCCCTGGAAAAGTATTCAGATCCCTTGATTGTGTTAAAGTGGGATTAAAGTTAATTTACTTGTAATTTTGTCAATCTACACAAAATAATGTAAAATGTATAAGAACTAAAATAGTCGTTGCTTAAGTTGTCAGCTCCCTGAGTCAATACATGTTAGAAAAACCTTTGGAATCAATTAAAGTGGTGTCTTCTTGGGCAAGTCACCAAGAGCTTTGCACACCTGGATTGTGCAATATTTGCCCGTTATTCTTTTCAAAAACTATTCAAGATGTTTTGGGGGGGGGGAATCATGATTAGACAGTATTGAAGTCGAAACTAACTTTGCCAACATTCACTGCCTTCTTGGTAAGCAACTCCAGTGTAGATCTGGCCCTGTGCTTTAGGTTATTGTCCTACTGAAAGGTGAATTCATCTCCCAGTGTCTGGTGGAAAGCAGACAACCAGGTTTTCCTCGAGGATTTAGCCTGTGCTTAGCTCCAGCCCATGTATTTTTATTTAAAAAAAACCTCCCCAGTCCTTGCCAATGACAGGCATTCCATGATGCAGCCACCACCATGCTTGAAAATAAATGATTATATTTTCACTCATTGTGGAGTCACTACAATGTTGTTGATCCATCCTCAGTTCTCTACCATCAGACATTGAACTCTGTTGCCATTTTAATATCACCAATGGCCTCATGGTAACATCCCTGATCAGTTTCCTTCCCGCCCTGCAGCTCAGTTCAGACGGACAACCATCTATGATGCGTCTGGCGGTTGGTGACGTTTTTTTGGGGACGATTTTTTTCCCCTTCTCATGATCATGGCCTTCTTTCTTTTACAGCATATTGGATGACTGTCATTCATATTCCATTCACCCAGCTCAATGGAACATCGATAAGTATTATGTAGCTGTCTACACCTAAACTATCTCGATCATGAGGTTGCTACAACCTTTGAATGAAAGTTTACAACAGTGCACACAGATGGAGGAAAATGTGAGATGACAGACAGCGACACATTCAATACTGCCTTGCACACCATTGCCTGCATCTAGCTGATATTAGGGTGTCATCATTAGTCCGACTGTTTCAAACAAGCATTTCTATTGGGACAAATTCAGGTATTTTAATCCCGGTTTCCATTTAATATTATTCAACAGAAATCAGCAGAATGAATTTACATCCCTGATCAGTGGCAATGTTGGTGGGGCAAACTCAAATATATTTTTTAAATGCATGACAGCAAAGCCACTGCACTAAACAATACATTAATTGCACTATAAAAACGGTGACCACAAACTGTTAGGGCCAACATAAGGCTGACCCAACAGCAGAGCTTTCTTTTCAGCACCATGGAGTGAATTCTTACCACCGCTACACCTGGTTATCAGCGGAACCTTGTCTGGCAGCAAAACAGTTATTTCAGCATAAATGACTTACTGCCTTTCTCAAATCCATGGCTGACTTGCTTAAACAAATGTGGTTTCTACTGACAATTGAGATGTACAAACTATGGCATAAGGGGATGACAAGCAGATAAGAGGCAATCTGTAATTTAGACTAAGACATTAATGAGTGAGCTAAGACGGACATAGTCAATATAACTATTTGTTCAGCACTTTTGAAATGTACAGCGACAGAATTCAGAACATGGGCCGTTCTTACAGTATTCTCCCTGCACACCAAGTCGGAACCTTAGGATAATTAAAAGGGGGCATATAAGCAGACAATGAAAGCTCTTACAATATTCAATGTTGACATTTCTCTAAAACAGGCTATAGGCTACATGTGCCCCACCAAGTCAGAACAGTAGGCTAAGTTGTGAGGGGGAAAGGAACCAAAATGTTAGGGTGAGGCACATGGGTTACTAACAGCTTACGACACAACATACACTTATGTATACTGCAGCTAAGAAAGTAATACTTTCTCCCTGGCATATTACAATTTATGCAGCAGCACACAATACATTTTCAGACTCACTTCAACAGGAAGGTGGCGTGGCAGTCCTTGTGGGCAAATAGTCATTAAACCTTGTCACCAAAGTCTGGCATTCTCTGGATCTATGGTGCTTCTAAGACAACTAGGAACTCTGGAAAAAAACAAGGTTGAATCAAGACGTCAGTGATCTTCAGGCCGGCGCTCTAGAAAAGGAGGCCAAGGTTCCTGACTTGCAATTCCAAGTTGGTTGACCATTCAAAACTTATTTTCCCAGTCTGAGATATGTCGCCCCCCCAAAGTTCCTAGTTGTCTTGAACTCACTGAAGTCGGAGATTTCCAGTTCCAATATATTTTGAACACGGCAGAAGTCATGCTGGATTGGCAGCATGGCCAATGAATTCAACCTTTTCAGGCCCATGGTGTTGCAGCTGAATGTTTATCCTTTTCAAACTTGAGACCCTTTCAGACAAATGTTTTAAATCCTTAAACCCAGACTTGTACCACACACCCTCTCCACTGAATAGCAGGCCGGGGAAGCAAAATAGTGATTGCTTTGCAACAGATTCCTTCCAAACCACTCATCGTTGAATTTGCGATTTCCAGCTTGTGTAATGGCCGATGATCACCGATACGTTTTTATCTATAATTTATCTTCATATGACAAGGGTTGAAAAGGATTAGCCAGTAGATTGTGTATTATGGGAGTTTCTCCCATTCTTCTCTGCTGATCCTCTCAAGCTCTGTCAGGTTGGATGGGGTGCGTCACTGCACGGTTATTTTCAGGTCTGTCCAGAGATGTTCGATTGGGTTCAAGTCTGGGCCATTCAAGGACATTCAGAGACTTGTCCCAAAGACACTTCTGCGTTGTCTTGGCTGTGTGCTTAGGGTCATTGTCCTGTTGGAAGGTGAACCTTCGCCCCAGTCGGAGTGCTCTGGAGCAGGTTTTCATCAAGGATCTCTCGCTACTTTGCTCCGTTCATCTTTCCCTTGATCCTGACTAGTCTCCCAGTCCCTGCCGCTGAAAAACATCCCCTTAGTTTGATGCTGCCACCACCATGCTTCACCATATGGATGGTGGCAGGTTTCCTCCAGACATGACGATTGGCATTCAGGCCAAAGATTTCAATCTTGGTTTCATCAGACCAGATAATTTCTTCCTCATTGTCTAAGAAACTTGAGCTGCCTTTGGCAAACTCCCAAGTGGGCTGTCATATACCTTTACTGAGGTCAGATGTTTTTTTTTTAATGTGTTACCCATTTCAAAAAGATCCCTGGTCTTTGTAGTTGAATCTGTGCTTGAAATTCATTACTTGACAGAAGGACCGTAGATCTCTATCTATATCATGAGGGACAGAGTTAATAGTTCAAAAAGCATGTCAACCTTTATCTGATGTATGTGAGAAATGCTTCCCCCCCAGGGTCCATGTAACTTATGTGATTTGTTACGCTACATTAATGAACTAATTTAGGCTTGCCTTAAAGTGGCTGAGTACTAATGCAATGATTATATTTGTTACGAAATTTGTATTTAGCTACACTGAACAAAAATAGAATTGCAACATGCAAGAATTTCAAAGATTTTACTGAGTTACAGTTCATAAGGAAATGAGACAAAATAAATTAATCTATGGATGTCACATGACCGGGAGTACAGCTGTGCATCTGTTGGTCACAGATACCTTAATAAAAAGGTAGGGACGTGGATCAGAAAACCAGTCAGTATCTGGTGACCACCATTCGCCTCATGCAGCGCAACACATCTCCTTCACACGGAGTTGATCAGGCTGTTGATTGTAGCCTGTGTATCACCGCATGGTACGGCAACTGCACCGCCCACATCCGCAGGACTCTACAGAGGGTGGTGCCGTTTGCCCAACGCCTCACCCGGGGGCACACCGCCTGCCCTCCAAAACATCAACCACTGCCTGTTCAACCCACAATTATTCAGAAGGCGAGGTCAGTACAGGTGCATCAAAGCTGGGGCCGAGACTGAAAAACAGCTTCTATCTCAAGGCCATCAGACTAAATAGCTATCACTACCCAGTTACTCAACCCTCCACTTTTAGAGGCTGCCGCCCTATGTACATAGACACTGGTCACTTTAATGTTTCCATACGGTTTTACTCATCTCATATATACTGTATTCTATTCTAATGTATTCTAGTCAGTGCCACTACGACATTGCTCGTCCTAATATTGAAATATTTATTAATTCCATTCTTTTAGATGTTTGTATTGTTAGATACTACTCCACTGTTGGAGCTAGGAACACAAGCATTTCCCTACACCCGCAATAACATCTGATAAAAAGTGTATGTGACCAATAAAATTTGATTTGGAATGTTGTCCCACTCCTCTTCAACGGCTGTGCGTAGTCGCTGGATATCGTCAGGAACACGCTGTCGTACAGGTCGATCCAGAGCATCCCAAACATGCTCAATGGGTGACATGTAAGGTGAGTATGCAGGCAATGGAAGAACTGGGACATTTTCAGTTTCCGGGAATTTTGTACAGATCCTTGGAACATGGGGCTGTGTATTATCATGCTTAAAGATGAGGTGATGGCGGAGGATGAATGGCCTCAGGATCTGTTTATTCTAATTGCCATCGATAAAATGCAATTGTGTTCGTTGTCCGTAGCTTAAGCTTGCCCATACCATAACTCCACCGCCACCATGGGGCACTCTGTTCACAACGTTGACATCAGCAAACCGCTCACCCACACAACACCATACATGCTGTCAGCCATCTGCCCGGTACAGTTGAAACCGCGATTCTGCCGAAGAGCAAACTTCTCCAGTGAGGCCAGTGGCCATCAAACGTGAGCATTTGCCCACTGAAGTCGGTGAAGATGCCGAACTGCAGTCAGGTCAAGATTTTAGTGAGGATGATGAACACGTTGATTAGCTTCCCTGAGACGGTTTCTGACAGTTTGTGCAGACATTCTTCAGTTGTGCAAACCCACAGTTCCATCAGCTGTCCAGGTGGCTGGTATTGCAGGTGAAGAAGCTGGATGTGGAGGACCTAGGCTGGCATGGTGACACGTGGTCTGCGGCTGTGAAGCCGATTGGACATACTGCCAAATTCTATAAAAACGTCATTGGAGGCAGTTTATGGTAGAGTAATGCACATTCAATTCTCTGGCAACCGCTCTGGTGGACATTCCTGCAGTCAGCATGCCAATTGCAAAACTTTACACATCTGTGGCATTGGGTTGTGTGACAAAACTGCACATTTAGAATGACCTTTCATTGTTCCCAGCACAAGGTGCACCTGTGTAATGAATCCTGTTTAATCCGCTTCTTGGTATGCCACACCTGTCAGGTGGATGGATTATCTTGGCAAGAGAGAAATGCTCACTAACAGGGATGTAAACCAACTTGTGCACAAAATGAGAAAAACAAGCTTGTTTTGTGTATAGAACATTTCTGGGATATTTTATTTCACCTCATGAATCATGGGACCAACACGTGTTTATTTTTGTGGAGTATAAATAGCTTATTTTTCTTCCACTTTGAGAGTATTTCGAGTAGATGACAAACTGACAAAGCATCTTTAATCCCACTTTGTAACTCAATAGAATGTTTAGAAATCCAAGGGGTCTGAATACTTTTGCAAGGCACTGTTGATGGATAAATCTATTTTTATTTTTCACAAGCTTGGTAAACAGTGAAATGCTTCCCAACAATACAGAGAGAAATCGAAAGATAACGAGGAATAACATTGAGTAACGATAAACTTGGTTATATACACATGGGTACAGAGTCCATGAGCAGGGGTACGAGGTAATAACTTGGCTATGTACACAGGGTACCAGTACAGAGTCCATGAGCAGGGGTACGAGGTAATAACTTGGCTATGTACACAGGGTACCAGTACAGAGTCCATGAGCAGGGGTACGAGGTAATTGAGGTAGATACATGGGTAGGGATAAAGTGAGTAGACAACGGATAGATAAACCGTAACAGCAGGGTTTGTCAGAGGAAGGCCCCAAAGATTGGAGTCTTTGACAGTCACCCGAGTCATAGAATGTTCTCACTGCCAAGGCAGCAGCTACTCTTCCTGGGGTTTATTATGGATCCCCATTAATTCCTGCCAAGGCAGCAGCTACTCTTCCTGGGGTTTATCATGGATCCCCATTAGTTCCTGCCAAGGCAGCAGCTACTCTTCCTGGGGTTTATTATGGATCCCCATTGGTTCCTGCCAAGGCAGCAGCTACTCTTCCTGGGGTTTAATATGGATCCCCATTAGTTCCTGCCAAGGCAGCAGCTACTCTTCCTGGGGTAAAGCAACATTAAGGCAGTTCTACACTTTATTTAAAAAAAACAATACATTCATAACAGATTTCACCACACACTGTGTGTGCCCTCAGGCCCATACTCCACAACACAAAATCTGTGTGTACGTGTGTGTAAGTTTCGTGTGTGTATGCATGTGTCTGTTGCTTCACAGTCCCCGCTGTTCCATAAGGTGTAAGAGTGAACAAAGCTGTCATCAAGGCAAAGGAGGGGCTATTTGAATCTCAAATATATTTAGATTTGTTTCCCACTTTTTTGGTTAGAACATGATTCCATATGTGTTATTTCATAGTTGATGTCTTCACTATTATTCTACAATGTATAAAATAGTAAAAGTAAAGAAAAACCCTGAAATGAGTAGGTGTTGTAAAATTTTGACCGGTAGTGTAGATCGATGACAAACCTTAACAATGTCGATAGGGATTTCTTTATTTTTTGGTTGTTCATAAAGTAATATTCCAGAATTGACTACTTTTGTTAGACTCCAAACTAATTTCAGCAGCTGCGTCCGTTACCTATCACCCGATTCTAATTAGACAACTCTCCGCTGTCCATGGTGCTGAAACAGGACAATATGTCTGCAGGTCGGTGACCTTGGCGCTTGGACGCTTACTTATTGAAAGATGAGACTGAGCATTTGAAGAAGCAGATTGCCTGTTTCCTTGGAGCTAACGACACTGGGGATGTTGACCACGACTACCCTTCGGGAATCTCTCAGGGCTGTGATTTGAGGTTGCATTTTTCCCATATAAAATCTGAGATGAAGAAACGCGCCAATACCAGGATGAAAGAATTGAGAGTTAAAGGAACAGGAAAGTTTAGAATTAATTCCTAGAATGCAGATCAAAGTATAAATATGAATACAATACTATCCTTTCGAAACGAATAGGGTCTTAACTTTGAACTGGGTGACAAACCTCAAATGATTAGCAAGACAGCCAAGGCATGTA
>NC_056438.1:82789338-82809338 GCF_018296145.1 Oncorhynchus tshawytscha
AACCCCACGCAGCGTGCCGAACCCCACGCAGCGTGCGCAGCGTGCCGAACCCCACGCAGCGTGCCGAACCCCACGCAGTGTGCCGAACCCCACGCAGCGTGCCGAACCCCACGCAGCGTACCGAACCCCACGTAGCGTGCCGAACCCCACGTAGCGTGAACCCCACGCAGCGAACCCCACGCAGCGTGCCGAACCCCACGCAGCGTACCGAACCCCACGTAGCGTACCGAACCCCTCGCAGCGTGCAGAACTAATAGACTCCATGTCACGTCACAGAAAATATCCTGTGTGTGTAAGTACGGTTTGAGTGTGCCTGGCAGCGTGTTTATTTCCTTGGCTGTGTGTCTGGCTGTGTTTCTGCGATTGTGCATGTCGCTGGCTGTCCGTGTCCGGCTGTGTGTGTGTGTCCCTGTCCGTGTGTGTCTGGCTGAGTGTGTTTGAGTGCGTGTGTGTGTGTGTCTGGCTGAGTGTGCTTGAGTGCGTGTGTGTGTGTGTCTGGCTGAGTGTGCTTGAGTGCGTGTGTGTGTGTGTCTGGCTGAGTGTGCTTGAGTGCGTGTGTGTGTGTGTGTCTGGCTGAGTGTGTTTGAGTGCGTGTGTGTGTGTGTCTGGCTGAGTGTGCTTGAGTGTGTGTGTGTGTGTGTCTGGCTGAGTGTGCTTGAGTGCGTGTGTGTGTGTGTGTGCGTCCGGCTGTGTGTGTGTAAGTACAGTTTGAGTGTGCCTGGCAGCGTGTTTATTTCCTTGGCTGTGTGTCTGGCTAAGTGTGTTTGAGTGCGTGTGTGTGTGTGTGTGTGAGCGTCTGGCTGTGTGTGGTCTCACCGTGGCTGCCGCTGTGTGAGGATGGTTCAGAGACGCCCAGAGCTCCTTCAAACTCCTCCTGTAGTCTGTAGGCTCTCTGGAGGAGAAGCTCCAGCTTGTGGACAAACTCTGCACTGATCAGGTCCTGACCAGAAAGACACAAAGACGTTACAACACACCTTTATGCACACACAGTACACACATACATACCGCACTCCCATACATACAGCCTGGATGTGTGTGTGTGTGTGTATCACAAACCGGCCATGATTGGGAGTCCCATAGGGCAGCACACAATTGGCCCAGCGTCGTTAGGTTTTGTTCTTAACGGACTTGCCTAGTTAAATAAAAATTGGTAAAACAGTACATTATGTACTCCCATAGATATGTACTGTGTGGTGTCACTTTCCTCAGCTGTGGAGTCTCCAGTGTATTCACCTCTATACTCTCCTCAGCTGTAGAGTCTCCAGTGTATTCACCTCTATACTCTCCTCAGATGTAGAGTCTCCAGTGTATTCACCTCTATACTCTCCTCAGCTGTAGAGTCTCCAGTGTATTCACCTCTATACTCTCCTCAGCTGTAGAGTCTCCAGTGTATTCACCTCTATACTCTCCTCAGATGTAGAGTCTCCAGTGTATTCACCTCTATACTCTCCTCAGATGTAGAGTCTCCAGTGTATTCACCTCTATACTCTCCTCAGCTGTAGAGTCTCCAGTGTATTCACCTCTATACTCTCCTCAGCTGTAGAGTCTCCAGTGTATTCACCTCTATACTCTCCTCAGCTGTAGTCTCCAGTGTATTCACCTCTATACTCTCCTCAGCTGTGGAGTCTCCAGCCCCCAGCATAAAAGAGGAACAGTCAGGCTCCTCCTCCCCTGGTCTGCCACTGAAGGTTAAGGCCTGCTCCCACCGCCTCAGAGCCTCCTCAAACAGCTCCATACCTAGAGAGCAACACACATTACAAACCGGGAGTCCCGACTGCCTCCATATGCCCCACCCCCTAGGACCCGACTGCCTCCATATGCCCACCCCCTAGGACCCGACTGCCTCCATATGCCCACCCCCTAGGACCCGACTGCCTCCATATGCCCACCCCCTAGGACCCGACTGCCTCCATATGCCCCACCCCCTAGGACCCGACTGCCTCCATATGCCCCACCCCCTAGTACCCGACTGCCTCCATATGCCCACCCCCTAGGACCCGACTGCCTCCATATGCCCACCCCTAGGACCCGACTGCCTCCATATGCCCCACCCCCTAGGACCCGACTGCCTCCATATGCCCCACCCCCTAGGACCCGACTGCCTCCATATGCCCCACCCCCTAGGACCCGACTGCCTCCATATGCCCACCCCCCTAGGACCCGACTGCCTCCATATGCCCACCCCCTAGACCCGACTGCCTCCATATGCCCCACCCCCAGGACCCGACTGCCTCCATATGCCCCACCCCCTAGGACCCGACTGCCTCCATATGCCCCACCCCCTAGGACCCGACTGCCTCCATATGCCCCACCCCATAGGACCCGACTGGCTAACTATAAAAAACACAGCAACGCCTCAAGACCTGTGTGTGTCCTCACCCCTGAGGTAGAGTATTTGAGGCGTGGTAACAGGGATGTTGACTACATTAGAGATGTCTTCATCTCCAGGTTTGTCCCAGCAGGTAGAGCTGTTAGCGCATGTACAGGATGAGTTGATACTCTTTACCTGGTAAAATAGAACACATTCAGCAATACAATGTGTAATCTTTCATCGACCATATCAGCTGAGAATTCCTATTGAATTGACTGATGAGGAAATATTGACCACTTCTGGTAAACAGTAGAAAATTCCAACTATGGATCATGTGCATGGTCCTACCGAGGCCAGACTCTGTAGTGACACAGACAGCTTGCTGTAAGGTCCTCCGTTGGGCAGAAGGCCACAGGCGTAGACATTCTTACAGTTGAGAGACAGGCTGAGGTTCTGGCAACTGCAGGCATCTATACACACAGAGACGGTCAGGTTTCATTACAATTATCTAATGAAAAATAGTCTTGTCAATATTTAAATGACTTTGATCAGAGGAAACAGTGTCTCTTCACTCCAGTCAACTAGCTGGATCCAAAGAGGAATGAAATCAAACCGTCGCTAGCCCTCTTCCCACTCTGGGTCAGGTGTATAGTAGGCACCTTTCTCCTGGTGAACTGCCAGGTCCGGAAACTGAAAGGTCCCCGTCTGCTCCCACTGGGGTGACTGGACTCCCTTCTTCCTGCCTTTCCTCCTCTGGAAGTGACGGGCGAGAAAGAGGAGAGACACAGCGCCGAAGGCTGTAGCAGCAACTACTTTCTTAGTGCCTGTACTGAGGCTCACCTGGGGTGCGGGGGGGGTAGAGAGATGGTTAGAAATGTGCAAAATGAGTCATTCATAAGGCATAGAAGGGAAGAAAGCGGACTGAAACATGGAGGGACTACTGCAAAACATTTACCACCACAGGCCTTAATGAACACAACCCAGGAAATACATTTAAAAACAGGCGGTGTAAATAACTGGCACTCTATGGCTGAAAAGTAGCACACTACGTAGTATTTCAGGGACTGGGAGACTAGCCCGGATCGAGGGAAAGATGAACGGAGCAAAGTACAGAGAGATCCTTGATGAAAACCTGCTCCAGAGCACTCAGGACCTCGGACTGGGGCGAAGGTTCACCTTCCAGCAGGACAACGACCCTAAGCACACAGCCAAGACAACGCAGGAGTGTCTTTGGGACAAGCTCTGGATAAGAGCGACTAAAAATGTAACATGAAATGGGTCAGTTCACACCACCTAAATGCCAGAGATTCCACATAAAACAAGTGGCTTACAAGCTCACTGTTGAGGTCTCCTGAACTAAACAAGTGTGCTCCCTTAAAAAGACATTGGCTGGAAAAAAGTATTTATCCATTTTTGAGATGCCCTAGCCAGTATACACATCCTCAAAAATAGTCTATGTAACTCAAAAACAATCCTTAAATTGCGCAATGTTACATGTTTTGTAAGATGTTTTGTGCAGTATTTCTCAATGAAAAAAAAAACGGAATGACAGACATTGAAGAACTCCTACTGTTGCCGAAGGGGCATAGACTTCGGACTTTGGCTTGTGTGTCCGAACAGCTGGGGGAAAAAACCCTCACCCAAGTCCCAAAACGAAAAATAAACACAAATGTTGTCATACTACATGCGCCAACTCTTTGGGCTGGGAAGCATGCGGGCGCCTTCATGCAACCACAACTTCCACTTCTCTTATCATGGACCAGTTCAAAGACCGACAGGGAGAACCATCAGTCAGTGACAGGTTCTGACTGCGTCACCACTACATTTGTATTCATTCCATGGTCCATAGGACGAGGACAGCACCCAGCCACATAACACATTGACCAGATTGGCAATAAGTAGCCATGTCCCGAGCAAGAATGGCACCTGCCCATTTCCTGTTTCTGTAGTGCGAGGCAGCTTGAGGTTGAAATGCCCGCTGGACAGAACGCTTGTATCATTCGGCCTTCCCCAATCCATCTCCTTAATGCAGATGGCCAAGCAGGGAGGCATCGGGTCCCATTTTTAGAGTGTTTGGTATGAATCGACAGGGGACTGAACCAACAGAGTCAGGACAGACACTAAACACCAGGCCACTGAGTTGGAAGTTCATATCAACGGTAGAGCCTTACCTGTGAGAGGGAGAGCCTTACCTGTGAGAGGGAGAGCCTTACCTGTGAGAGGGAGTTATAGAGGGTATGGGGCAGGTTGATCACGCGGATGGCTGCCAGATGGAAGGACAGCTTGGTGGAGGGACCAGTGAAGGAGTCGTCGGTCATCGTAGCGGTCTTAACTGTCCATCACCCTGCTGCAGGGAACACTGTCCGATCCTCTTCCTTCTTCTTAAGCTGTGGAGGAGAGGACATAAGACTTATAAGACGAGGTTGTCACACACACTTATGTAATAAATGTTTGGAGCTTTCCGGGCAAGAACAACTCTTTCTGAATACAGTAATTCATTAACAAATGGCCTCCCGAGTGGTGCAGCAGTCTAAGGCACTGCATTGCAGTGCTAGGTGTTACTACAGACCCGGGTTCAATCCCGGACTGTATCACAACCGGCTGTGATCTAGAGTCCCCTAGGGCAGCGCACAATTGGCCAGGCATCGTTCGGGTTAGGGGAGGGTTTCGGCAGTCATTGTAAAATAATAATTTGTTCTTAACCTCTCTTGGGTAGGGGGCAGTATTTTGGCATCCGGATGAAAAGTGTTTCCTAAGTAAACTGCCTGTTACTCAGGCCCAGAAGCTAGGATATGCATATAATTGGTAGATTTGGATAGAAAACACTCTAGTTTCTAAAACTGTTCAAATAATGTCTGAGTATAACAGAACTGATATGGCAGGCAAAACCCAGAGGACAAAACATCCCCCCAAAAATGATTCTGCCTACCTCCATTTTCAATGGCTATCACTTTTATAAGGCCAAATCCTCCCAGATTGCAGTTCCTAGGGCATCCACTAGAGGCCAGTCTTTAGAGTTTCAGGCTAGTTTTTGGAAAAATGAGCCAGGAATTGTAGTTTTTCTAGGTGGCTCCCATTTTGTCTGTAGTGTTTCCAAGCGCGTGGAAGAGTGCATTCTTTGGTATTTTTTCTCCAGTAAAGACAATGATTCTCAGTCTTAAACTTCATAGTTTATTTACGTATTAGTGTCCCCAAGGTTTGATAGTAAACGTTGTTTGACTTGTTTGGAAAAGTTTCAGTAACGTTTGGGATTGATTTTGTATGCATTTTGATGGAGGGAAACTGGGTGGATTATTGACTGAAGCGTGCCAGCTAAACTGAGTTTTTATGGATATAAAGAAGGACATTATCGAACTAAAGGACCATTTGTGATGTAACTGGGACCTTTTGGAGTGCCAACAGAAGAAAACCATCAAAGGTAAGGCATTTTTTATATCGCAATTTCTGACTTTCGTGTCGCACCTGCCTGGTTGAAATATGTTTTTCATGTGTTTGTATGCGGGGGCGCTGTCCTCAGATAATCGCATGGTTTGCTTTCGCTGTAAAGCCTTTTTAAAATCTGAAATAGCGTCTGGATTAACAAGTCACGCTTCATTTTGATGTATTACATCAATGATGTGATTTTATGAAAGTTAAATATTTATAATTCTGTAGTTTGAATTTCTCACCCTGCAATTTCACCGGATGTTGGCCAGGTGCGACGGTAGCGTCCCACCTGCCCATAAGAAGTTATGGACTTGCCTAGTTCAAGTAAAACATTTTGTTTTATTTTTTTACATTTACTTGACTTTTAGGTAGCCTAGCCATTATGGTTCAACTCTCCTCTCTGGTAATGTTGACAATGAACATAACCACTAGAAAAAAAGGCTAGAGTTGGAACAATTTAGTGTCCTCATGTTAAGTTTCCAGGGATGCTGCATTACTATCCTGCCCCCCTATGAATCAAAACACCTGCCCCTACATTCTCCTGTCTGTCTGACAGGGGGATACCTAGTCAGTTGTTCAACTGAATGCATTCAACTGAAATATGTCTTCCGCATTTAACCCAACCTCAGTCCCCTCCTGTACTCCCTGTTCACCCACGACGGCACGGCCAGGTACGACTCCAACACCATCATTAAGTTTGCTGACGACACAACAGTGGTAAGCTTGATCACCGACAACAATGAGACAGCCTATAGGGAGGTCAGAGACCTGGCAGTGTGGTGCCAGGACAACAACCTCTCCCTCAATGTGAGCAAGACTAAGGAGATGATTGTGGACTTCAGGAAAAGGAGGGCCGAACCCGCTCCACATCGACGGGGCTGCAGTCGAGCAGGTTGAGAGGTTTAAGTTCCTTGGTGTCCACATCACCAACAAACTATCATGGTCCAAACACACCAAGAAAGTCATGAAGAGAGCATGACAACGCTTTCTCACACTCGCAAGACTTAAAAGATTTGGCGCGGGTCCCCAGATCCTCAAAAAGTTCTACAGCTGCACCATCGAGAGCATCCTGACCGGTTGCATTCCCGCCTGGTATGGCGACTGCTCGGCAGCAGACTAAGGCGCTACAAAGGGTAGAGAGTACAGCCCATTAAGTCACTGGGGACAAGCTTCCTGACAGAACTGTCAAAGACTCCAGTCCCCCAAGTCAGACTGTTCTCTCTGCTACCGCACGGCAAAAGGTACCGGAGCACCAAGTCTAGGTCAAAAAGGCTCCTTAACATCTACCCTCAAGCCATAACACTGCTAAACAATTCATCAAAATGGCCACCAGGATTGAGAATCACCCCTCCAACCATTGTTTTTACACTTCTGCTACTCGCTGTTTATCTATGCATAGTCACTTTACCCCTACCTACATGTACAAATGACCTCGACTCACCTGTACCCCCACACATTGACTCTGTACCTCCTGTGTATAGCCTCATTGTTATTTTATTGTGTTTATTTTTTTACATGTAGTAAATATTTTCTCAATTCTAATTAAAACTGCATTGTTGGTTAAGGGCTTGTAAGACAGCATTTCACGGTAAGGTCTACACCGGTTTGTATTCAACGCATGTGACAAATACAAGTTGATGAGTTGACAAGTGAAATCAGGTGTGTCTTCTCTGGAATAGCCTAGACCTAACACACGGAACGGCTAGGGGTCCCTGAGGTCTGAGAACAGCACCCACCAGACAGAGACGCAATCGCACATACACTGCATTGCTACTAGCTAGCTCAATAAGCTAACTAAATAACTAGCTAGCTGACTCTAGCTAATGCAAATATGCAGAAACTGAAGACTAACGTACAACACATTGTCAGTTAAAGCCTACATGTATAGAGTCAAGTGTACCTTCAAGGCTTCAGTGTGATTTTCCCAATACCGGCTGCCAAAGCTGCCTCTTGCACGTGCGAGCAGTCTACCTTCAGGAAGAAAATCTGCATATCTCCAATGAGCAACGTCATGATTCAGAAGGTCGGTTTTCCGGTGGGATGGGGGTGCTTTCAAAATAAAAGCCCAGCGCAAAGCTTGGACATGTTCCTACACAGTCAAACTATTTCGACGTTTTAATAAATCTATTTATAGTAGGATTGTCAAACGTATTCCATGTCAAACCCTGCTCTAGCCAACAGCTGGCAGATACGGGTAGGCTAGTCTACATGATGAGATTAACAGCTGGCAGTCAAGCATCGATCGTCATGTCACTTGTACACTTAAGCCACTATTTTACCTTCATAAAGACCCTTGCTATTTACTGGGAAAGAGAATGAAGGTCACCATCCATTTTCCTCACGCTGTGAAGTTCATCATAATTTATTTAATCTGTAGCCTAATAAACAGCATGATTCCCCAAGACGTTGTGGTAGGACCACACAACATAACATCGCGTGACTCCAAGTTTACTTCGATATGATGGTTATTATATCAATATTTGGGCATAAAGGCGTTTCCACCGCCATTTCTCGCATAATTATTTTACCGACATGGCACAAAATAGATCCCACCATGTTGAACAAACAAATGATCTGTCAGCATTTATAACATTTTACCCAAACTTCCTGTTTCCAGCACAGCTGTCATAATTTTTGTTACATGGTATGATACTCGCATAAAAACTATAGATGGAAACGTGGTTATAGACTATGCAGAACTCCAAGTCAAAATCTATTTCAATTTGTTTATTGTGCAGAATCTGAATTTTGTTATCCCACTCTTAGTCGTCAGGTGACGCAGCAACACCCATTCCCACACAACCACAAGATGGCAGTTGCGTCAGAAGGCGGATCCACTCCTTGCCATTTGGCGGATCCATGTGTGGTTTCACGGCGGGTGGGAAAGGAGTTAGGTGCGGTTGAATCAGTGAAGGTAACCTGTAGTGGACTTCTGATATTTGTTTGTGTTTCTTCTAACCCGGGCGAGTGGGCGCTCCGTGTCACGCAACTTGGGTAAAGATCTATTTCTTGCTTTGCTCTTAGGAACAGGGAACCATTGAAAGTAGTGATTTCTGGGGTAATGTTAAGTGTGGAGGTGGAGCAATTGAAGTTGAAGATTCCTGGTGTTTGTGATGCCCACCGTTTGGTGAGACGCAGACCTGGGGGGTGAGTGTGGTGAAAAAGAGGAGTCACTGTCAGTCCTTTTTAGTTTTGAGTCAGAGTCTTTACCAACAAGGTCATGTTGGGTTATAGCAGGTATCCTGTTTGAGCTTTTGTGCCGAATCCACTGCGGTGTTTCAGGTGCCACGTTTATGGTCCTGATGCAGCAGTTTGTTGGAGGGAGATTCCAAGATGTGGGAAGAGTGCAGGAGGAAATGGGATCGAGGATTGGGTAGTTTCTGTGGATACAGTTGTATGTGTCAACTGCAGAAGTGCCCATGTTGCTGGGGGTTGGACGTGTCTGGTGCAAGAGGCAGGTTGAGGTGGCTAGAGTCAGAGTAGTGCAGAAGGTGTCGTATGCTGAGGCAGTGAAGAAAGTAGAGGAGGATGGGACAAGGGTAAGAGTTCCTGAGAGGATCCCTGTGAGTAGTAGATATGTGCCAGCACAGAGGGAAACGAGTGATGTATGCTTCAGTAAGGTTGTCTTCTTAGCAATGGTTATCAACAGTAATGCAGAAATGGAACATAAATCAGAGAAAATAGATGTTGTGGTGGCATCTGCAGAGAAGTATTTGACTTCAGAAGAGTTACAGGGTGTGTTGAATGGCGGTGACCCATCCTCCCAGGCCGTTGGCAGCAGATGGGGTCAAATTATTGTTGTTATTATTTTTTTCATTCTTTTTTATTTGATTTTGTATCACAAAATAAAATGGATTTATATTATAGTCCAGTTGGGGGCGGTAATGCAGCATATTGGATGCCAACCGCCGTTAAACTCCAAAGAAGAAGAAGGCGGATCCACAACCTGGAAGTTGTGCGTTACGAATGAACGGTTTTCTCTTTAAAACTGTTACATTTCGAAGTAATGTCAAGGATAGCTCTTGAGCCGGTGTGTTAGCTTTCAAAGATAACCGGAGCATTTCTTCCTAACTGTCATTTCCAAACGTGCAGGTAAGAGCCAACAGGTTATAATCGGGGGGTTGCTGCAGAGACGAAAAGCCAGCAGCAGTTGACGTTTACTAGCTAATGTTAGCATCATCCATTTGTCAGTCTCTTTTTTTTTTCTTCTTCACATCAAGACAGGTATTGTTATCTAGCATGAATCGTGTTAATGTTCAGATAACTCTGCTTGATTCACATCGGGATTGAATTGAACCTTAAACATATTTCACATCGACTGGTTAGCATGTTGGCTAGTTAGCGCCCCGGGCCAACTGCCCTTTTGGCCGTTAGCTTAGCGAGCCTCTGTCAGAGATCTGGCGCACCGACTGAACTGCCGGTAATGTCCGCCCCGTGTGCCAGTAGCTAGTAGCTTACTAAATACATTACATCCAGTTGCTAGCGTCCGTTTTGACGTGCTGGTTGATAATTATTAACTGGTCTGAGAAATGCAAGGGGCTAATAGGGAAAGGGATGTATATGTTTCTAGTATGAATCAGCTTGAGGTCCAGTGCTTGGTAGTAAGGCATCATGAGGGTGAAGTAGGCAAAGAAACATGAGCAGAAATGCCCCGCCCAACATTTGGCTGTACTTGATAATTCAGATGAATTTATGTATTTCAAAGTTAATTGTGAAAATAGAGTAATATTGGAGATCATGAATTGATGAGGCTTTGGGTGAAAAACCTCTTCTCTGAAGATCGGATTTGTGTTGGTGGTTTCAAGGATATATATACTGCATTCGGAAAGTATTCAGACCCCTTGACTTTTTCCACATTGTTACATTAGCCTTAATCTAAAATGGATTCGTTTTTTTTCCCAATCTACACAAATGTATTAAACAAATATTTAAATATGGAAATATTACATTGACATAAGTATTCAGACCCTTTACTCAGTACTTTGTTGAAGCACCTTTAGCAGAAATTACAGCCTCTAGTCTTCTTGGGTATGACACTACAAGCTTGGCACACCTGTATTTGGGGGAGTTTCTCCCATTCTTCTCTGCAGATCAAATCAAACTTTATTTGCCACATGTGCACACTTCCACAACAAGTGTGGACTTTACAGTGAAATGCTGACTGACAAGCCCTTAACCAACACTGCAGTTCAAGAAGAAGAAAATATCTACCAAGTAGGCTAAAATAAAAAGTAACACAAAAAGAATAACAATAACAAGGCTGTGCCAATGTAAATTGTCCAGTGGCAATTTTTTATGAATTGTTCAGCAGCCTAATGGCTTGTTGAGGAGCCTTTTGGTCCTAGACATGGCGCTCTGGCACCGCTTGCCATGCAGTAGCAGAGAAAACAGTCTGTAACTTGGGTGACTCGAGTCTCTGACAATTTTATGGGCTTTTCTCTGATACGGCCAAGTATATAGGTCCTGGATGGAAGGCAGCTTGGCCCCAGTGATGTACTGGGCCATTCACACTACCCTCTGTAGTGCCTCGCGGTCGGAGTCCAAGCAGTTGTCATACCAGGCAGTGAAGCAGCCAGTCAAGATGCTCTCGATGGTGCAGCTGTAGAACTTTGAGAATCTGAGGGCCCATGCCAAATCTTTTTATCCACCTGAAGGGAAGAGGAGTTGTCATGCTCTCTTCATGACTGTGTTGGTGTGTTAGGACCATGATAAATCCTTAGGGATGTGGACACCGAGGAACTTGAAGCTCTCGACCTGCGCCACTACAGCCCTGTCGATGTGAATTGGGGCGTGTTGGCCCTCCGTTTCCTGTAGTCCACGATCAGCTCCTTTGTCTTGGAGAACCTTGAAGTGTTTTTATCAGCTGTGTAAAGTGTGTTTATGAGGGTGTGTGTGTGAGTCAGAGAGGGTGAGATGTTTGTGAGTGGAAGAGTGCAGCTGGGATCTATGCAGGCTGATAGTTGTGTCCTGAGAAAACACTATTGATCTGTAAGGGAATTTACCTGACCTGCTGGACCATCAACTGTCTAGTGTTCTCACTCACACCACGCTCCCTGGCCTGGCCTGGGTTTGGCTGTCGAGGTAGTTTCTCTCACCACGCTCCCTGGCCTGGGCTGGGTTTGGCTGTCGAGGTAGTTTCTCTCACCACGCTCCTGGCCTGGGCTGGGTTTGGCTGTCGAGGTAGTTTCCTGGGTTTGGCTCACCACCACGCTCCTGGCCTGGCCTGGGTTTGGCTGTCGAGGTAGTTTCTCTCACCACGCTCCCTGGCCTGGCCTGGGTTTGGCTGTCGAGGTTTCTCTCACCACGCTTTGGCCTGGGTTTGGCTCACCACGGCTCCTGGGTTTGGCTGGCCTGGCCTGGGTTTGGCTGTCGAGGTAGTTTCTCTCACCACGCTCCCTGGCCTGGCCTGGGTTTGGCTGTCGAGGTAGTTTCTCTCACCACGCTCCCTGGCCTGGCCTGGGTTTGGCTGTCGAGGTAGTTTCTCTCACCACGCTCCCTGGCCTGGCCTGGGTTTGGCTGGAGAGGTAGTTTCTCTCACCACGCTCCCTGGCCTGGCCTGGGTTTGGCTGGAGAGGTAGTTTCTCTCAGGGCCTGGCCTGGGTTTGGCTGTCGAGGTAGTTTCTCTCAGTTTCTCTCACCACGCTCCTGGCCTGGCCTGGGTTTGGCCTGGGCTCCTGGCCTGGCCTGGGCTGACCTGGCCTGGTTTGGCTGTCGAGGTTGGCCTGGAGAGGTAGTTTCTCTCACCAGGCTCCCTGCTGGAGTCATTATTTGAGGTACATGCTGACTAGACCACACAAGCCATTGCGTGCATGTTGATTTTGTCCCCCCACACCAGATGCGATCAGGACACGCAGGTTGAAATATAAAAACAAACAGAACCAACTATATTAATTTGGGGACAGGTCGAAAAGCATTAAACATTTATGGCTAGCTAGCTTGCTGTTGCTAGCTAATTCGTACTAGGGTATAATCATTGGGTTGTTATTTGATGCACAAGGTCCTCTACTCAGGCAATTAATGCACAGATAAATGGGTAAACAGTTAGTTTATAGTAATCTCTACTAGAGGTCGACCGATTATGATTTTTCAACACCGATACCGATTATTGGAGGACCAAAAGAGCCGATACTGATTGATCGGCCAATTTAATAAAATAAAATAAAAATATATATATATATTTATTTATTGATTGATTTGTAATAATGACAATTACAACAATACTGAACTAACACTTATTTTAACTTAATATAAAACATAAATAAAATCAATTTAGCCTCAAATAAATAATGAAACATGTTCAATTTGGTTTAAATAATGCAAAAACAAAGTGTTGGAGAAGAAAGTCATGTGTGCCATGTAATGTGTGCCCTGTAAAAAAGCTAACGTTTCAGTTCCTTGCTCAAAACATGAGAACATATGAAAGTTGGTGGTTCCTTTTAACATGAGACTTCAATATTCCCAGGTAAAGGTTTTAGGTTGTAGTTAATATAGTTTTATAGGACTATTTCTCTCTATACCATTTGTATTTCATATACCTTTGACTATTGGATGTTCTTATAGGCACTATAGTATTGTCAGTGTAACAGTATATGGGTATAGTTCTAGAGCTGTGTGGTCAGTGTGTTAGAGCAGTGTGTTAGAGCAGTGTGGCCAGTGTGTTAGAGCAGTGTGGCCAGTGTGTTAGAGCAGTGTGGCCAGTGTGTTAGAGCAGTGTGTTAGAGCTGGGTGGTCAGTGTGTTAGAGCAGTGTGTTAGAGCTGGGTGGTCAGTGTGTTAGAGCAGTGTGTTAGTGTGTTAGAGCAGTGTGGCCAGTGTGTTAGAGCAGTGTGTTAGAGCAGTGTGGTCAGTGTGTTAGAGCAGTGTGGTCAGTGTGTTAGAGCAGTGTGTTAGAGCAGTGTGGTCAGTGTGTTAGAGCAGTGTGTTGTTAGAGCAGTGTGGCCAGTGTGTTAGAGCAGTGTGTTAGAGCAGTGTGGCCAGTGTGTTAGAGCAGTGTGGCCAGTGTGTTAGAGCAGTGTGGTCAGTGTGTTAGAGCAGTGTGGTTAGAGCAGTGTGTGTGTTAGAGCAGTGTGGTCAGTGTGTTAGAGCAGTGTGTTAGAGCTGGGTGGTCAGTGTGTTAGAGCAGTGTGGTCAGTGTGTTAGAGCAGTGTGGCCAGTGTGTTAGAGCTGTGTGGTCAGTGTGTTAGAGCAGTGTGTTAGAGCTGTGTGGCCAGTGTGTTAGAGCAGTGTGTTAGAGCAGTGTGGCCAGTGTGTTAGAGCAGTGTGTTAGAGCAGTGTGTTAGTGTGGCCAGTGTGTTAGAGCAGTGTTAGAGCTGTGTGTTAGAGCAGTGTGTTAGAGCAGTGTGTTAGAGCAGTGTGGCCAGTGTGTTAGAGCAGTGTGTTAGAGCAGTGTGTTAGAGCAGTGTGTTAGAGCAGTGTGGCCAGTGTGTTAGAGCTGGGTGGTCAGTGTGTTAGAGCAGTGTGTTAGAGCAGTGTGGCCAGTGTGTTAGAGCAGTGTGTTAGAGCAGTGTGTTAGCCAGTGTGTTAGAGCAGTGTGTTAGAGCTGGGTGGTCAGTGTGTTAGAGCAGTGTATCCCCCTGTGGCCAGTGTGTGACTAATTATCCCCCAGTTTTAGAGCAGTGTGTTACTAATTATCCCCCTTTCCGACCGACTAATTATCCCCCTTTCCGACCGACTAGCTATCCCCCTTTCCGACCGACGAGCTATCCCCCTTTCCGACCGACGAGCTATCCCCCTTTCCGACCGACGAGCTATCCCCCCTTTCCGACCGACGAGCTATCCCCCCTTTCCGACCGACGAGCTATCCCCCCCTTTCCGACCGACGAGCTATCCCCCCTTTCCGACCGACGAGCTATCCCCCTTTCCGACCGACGAGCTATCCCCCCTTTTCCGACCGACGAGCTATCCCCCTTTCCGACCGACGAGCTATCCCCCTTTCCGACCGACGAGCTATCCCCCTTTCCGACCGACGAGCTATCCCCCCTTTCCGACCGACGAGCTATCCCCCTTTCCGACCGACGAGCTATCCCCCTTTCCGACCGACGAGCTATCCCCCCTTTCCGACCGACGAGCTATCCCCCTTTTCCGACCGACGAGCTATCCCCCCTTTCCGACCGACGAGCTATCCCCCTTTCCGACCGACGAGCTATCCCCCCTTTCCGACCGACGAGCTATCCCCCTTTCCGACCGACTAGCTATCCCCCCTTTCCGACTGACTAGCTATCCCCCCTTTCCGACTGACTAGCTATCCCCCCTTTCCGACTGACTAGCTATCCCCCTTTCCGACTGACTAGCTAACCCCCTTTCCGACTGACTAGCTATCCCCCCTTTCCGACTGACTAGCTATCCCCCCTTTCCGACTGACTAGCCATCCCCCTTTTCCGACTGACTAGCCATCCCCCCTTTCCGACTGACTAGCTATCCCCCTTTCCGACTGACTAGCTATCCCCCCTTTCCGACTGACTAGCTATCCCCCCTTTCCGACTGACTAGCTATCCCCCTTTCCGACTGACTAGCTATCCCCCCTTTTCCGACTGACTAGCTATCCCCCTTTCCGACTGACTAGCTATCCCCCCTTTCCGACTGACTAGCTATCCCCCCTTTCCGACTGACTAGCTATCCCCCCCTTTCCGACTGACTAGCTATCCCCCCTTTCCGACTGACTAGCTATCCCCCTTTCCGACTGACTAGCTATCCCCCTTTCCGACTGACTAGCTATCCCCCTTTCCGACTGACTAGCTATCCCCCTTTCCGACTGACTAGCTATCCCCCCTTTTCCGACTGACTAGCTATCCTCCCCTTTCCGACTGACTAGCTATCCCCCTTTCCGACTGACTAGCTATCCCCCCTTTCCGACTGACTAGCTATCCCCCCTTTCCGACTGACTAGCTATCCCCCTTTCCGACTGACTAGCTATCCCCCCTTTCCGACTGACTAGCTATCCCCCCCTTTCCGACTGACTAGCTATCCCCCCTTTCCGACTGACTAGCTATCCCCCCTTTCCGACTGACTAGCTATCCCCCCTTTCCGACTGACTAGCTATCCCCCCTTTCCGACTGACTAGCTATCCCCCTTTCCGACTGACTAGCTATCCCCCCCCTTTCCGACTGACTAGCCATATCCCCCCCCTTTCCGACTGACTAGCTATCCCCCCTTTCCGACTGACTAGCTATCCCCCCTTTCCGACTGACTAGCTATCCCCCCCCTTTCCGACTGACTAGCTATCCCCCCTTTCCGACTGACTAGCTATCACCCCCCTTTCCGACTGACTAGCTATCCCCCCTTTCCGACTGACTAGCTATCCCCCCCCCTTTCCGACTGACTAGCTATCCCCCCTTTCCGACTGACTAGCTATCCCCCCTTTTCCGACTGACTAGCTATCCCCCCCCTTTCCGACTGACTAGCTATCCCCCCTTTCCGACTGACTAGCTATCCCCCCTTTCCGACTGACTAGCTATCCCCCCTTTCCGACTGACTAGATATCCCCCCTTTCCGACTGACTAGCTATCACCCCCTTTCCGACTGACTAGGCACAGTGTCATCAACACAATGGGTTTTTTCTTTACCAAAAAAATTAAACGTTTTGGTACTAGAATTTTTTTACTACCGGTACTTCCTGAAATGTGTCTCGGGTGATTACGACGATCACGTCTGTATCAGCCCATTTTATAGGGCAACGTTGCTCCTCCACAAGGCTAGTTATTCATTAATAGGGCTGTCTCTGCGTTGTTAGCCTCCCAATCATGATGCACAGAACTTAACACACTTGAATAATACAACAGGCATGTAGGAATGTTAAACTGCTAATTTATCTTCCCAAAACAATGTCCAGTACAGGAAAGGTTTGGGAACCCCTGTTTTAGATCACAAAATAACATGCTTTTTCTTATCCTCTCTCCCTCTCCCTCTTCCTCTCCCCCTCTGACAGGTAAGGTTCAGGTTCAGGTGAGTGATGCCTGTAGAGTCCAGCAGTGACTGTCCCCATCTGGAGTGTGTTGGAGAAATCACCAAGGATGAACTGATCCACAAGTCACATGTGAGTCCTGTAGTCCTGTCCCCTTCCATAGACCACCTGTCCTGTAGTCCTGTCCCCTTCCATAGACCACCTGTCCTGTAGTCCTGTCCCCTTCCATAGACCACCTGTCCCCTTCCATAGATCAGTCCTGTAGTCCTGTCCCCTTCCATAGATCACCTGTCCCCTTCCATAGACCACCTGTCCTGTAGTCCTGTCCCCTTCCATAGACCACCTGTCCTGTAGTCCTGTCCCCTTCCATAGACCACCTGTCCTGTAGTCCTGTCCCCTTCCATAGACCACCTGTCCTGTAGTCCTGTCCCCTTCCATAGATCACCTGTCCTGTAGTCCTGTCCCTCTCCATAGAACACCTGTCCTGTAGTCCTGTCCCCTTCCATAGAACACCTGTCCTGTAGTCCTGTCCCCTTCCATAGGTCACCTGTCCTGTAGTCCTGTCCCCTTCCATAGACCACCTGTCCTGTAGTCCTGTCCCCTTCCATAGATCCACCTGTCCTGTAGTCCTGTCCCCTTCCATAGATCACTTATTCTGGATTACATTATTTTTTCCCCTTCAATAGATCACCTGTTTTGTTCAGTCCTGTCCCAGAATCTTTACTCAGTAGATCACCTGTCCTGTAGTCCTGTCCCCTTCCATAGATCACCTGTCCTGTAGTCCTGTCCGGGCTCTGGCTGGGCCTTCCATAGATCACCTGTCCTGTAGTCCTGTCCCCTTCCATAGATCACCTGTCCTGTAGTCCTGTCCCCTTCCATGGTACGTTAGTCTTATTCTAAAATGGATTACATTATTTTTTTCCCCCTCATCAATTGACAAAGCAAAAACAGGTTTTAAATTTTTTGTTCATATTTACATAAGTATTCAGAATCTTTACTCAGTACTTTGTGGAAGCACCTTTGGCAGTGTTTACAGCCTCTCAAGCTCTGTCAGGTTGGATGGGGAGCGTCGCTGCACAGCTATTTTCAGGTCTCTCCAGAGATGTTCGATCGGGTTCAAGTCCGGGCTCTGGCTGGGCCACTCAAGGACATTCAGAGACTTGTCCTGAAGCCACTCCTGCGTTGTCTTGGCTGTGTGCTTAGGGTCGTTGTCCTGTTGATGGTGAACCTTCACCCCAATCTGAGGTCCAGAGTGCTCTGGAGCAGGTTTTCATCAAGGATCTCTCTGTACTTCGCTCTGTTCATCTTTCCCTCGATCCTGACTAGTCTCCCAGTCCCTGCCGCTGAAAAACAGAGATGAGTGTTCTTCTGGAAGGTTCTGCCATCCCCACAAAGGAACTCTGGAGCTCTGTCATCGGGTTCTTGGTCACCTTCCTGACCAAGGTCCTTCTCCCTCGGTTGCTCAGTTTGGCCAGGCGGCCAGCTCTAGAAAGAGTCTTGGTGGTTCCAAACGTCTTCCATTTAAGAATGATGGAGGCTAATGTGTTCTTGGGGACCTTCAATACCGCAGAAATGTTTTGGTACCCTTCCCCAGATCTGTGCCTCGACACAATCCCGTCTCGGCGCTCTACAGACAATTCCTTCGACCTCATGGCTTGGTTTTTGCACTGACATGTACCTGTCAACTGTGGGACCTTATATAGACAGGTGTGTGCCTTTCCAAATCATGTCCAATCAATTGAATTTATCACAGGGGAACTCTATCAAGTTGTAGTAACATCGCTAGGAGGATCAATGGAAACAGGATGCATTTTAGCTCAATTTCGTGTCTCATAGTAAAGGGTCTGAATTCTTAAGTAAATGTTTGTTTTTCTATTTTTAAGAAATGTGCAAACATGACTAAAAACCTGCTTTCACTTTGTCATGGGGTATTGTGTGTAGATGGAGGAAGTGTTTTCATTGAATCCATTTTAGAATAAGACTCATTTAAACAAAATGTGGGGGAAGGGGTCTGAATACTCTCTGAATGCACTGTAAACATCAATGCATGGGGTCTGAATACTCTCTGAATGCACTGTAAACATCAACACATGGGGTCTGAATACTCTCTGAATGCACGGTGGGGTCTGAATACAATGCAAAACATCAACACATGGGGTCTGAATACTCTCTGAATGCACTGTAAACATCAACACATGGGGTCTGAATACTCTCTGAATGCACTGTAAACATCAATGCATGGGGTCTGAATACTCTGAATGCACTGTAATGCACTGTAAATGCACGGTAAACATCAACACATGGGGTCTGAATACTCTCTGAATGCACTGTAAACATCAACACATGGGGTCTGAATACTCTCTGAATGCACTGTAAACATCAACACATGGGGTCTGAATACTCTCTGAATGCACTGTAAACATCAATGCATGGGGTCTGAATACTCTCTGAATGCACTGTAAACATCAACACATGGGGTCTGAATACTCTCTGAATGCACTGTAAACATCAACACATGGGGTCTGAATACTCTCTGAATGCACTGTAAACATCAACACATGGGGTCTGAATACTCTCTGAATGCACTGTAAACATCAACACATGGGGTCTGAATACTCTCTGAATGCACTGTAAACATCAACACATGGGGTCTGAATACTCTCTGAATGCACTGTAAACATCAACACATGGGGTCTGAATACTCTCTGAATGCACTGTAAATCCGCTTATGATGTTGTTCACTCGGCTACTATCACATTTTATAGTGGTTAGCTGATAAACTAATTAGGCTAGCTAAATTATCTTTATCATCGAGTAGCATTAGCTAGAATATAAACTATTATTAATGGCCAAGACCTGGATGTTTTGCAGGAAATGAGAATGTTGTCATTGGAGAATACTGTGCTCTCATGTTACTGTTCGATAGATACTGTCTCTCTGGTCTGGTCACTTAAACTGGTTGGCTGTTGTGGTGTGTGTGTGTGTGGGGGTGTTTCTAGGGCCAGTGTCAAGACTGCAAGGTTGGAGGACCAAATCTGTGGGCATGTCTGGAGGTGAGTGAGCAGTCCCTGGCTTTGTTTGGGACTTTTATTTTGAAAGTTGACTGCCATTTGGCCTTGTATGAATATGGACGTAACAGTTCTGTAGTAATAATCTGTTTTCTCTCTGTGTGTGTGTGTGTGTGTGTGTGTGTGTGTGTGTGTAGAACACCTGTGCCTATGTGGGCTGTGGAGAATCTCATGCTGACCATAGCACTGTCCACTCACAGGTGAGTCACCCCTGACCCTTCACCTCCCACACACACCGCTACAGGACTAGATCAATGTTCAGGATGGTGCAGGAGAGAGGTGTTGAAATGGGAGAA
>NC_056438.1:82814338-82819338 GCF_018296145.1 Oncorhynchus tshawytscha
ACTCTTTGTGTCCATCTCCTGTAGGTCTGACGGGCCTGAAGAACATCGGGAACACCTGCTATATGAATGCAGCCCTGCAGGCCCTCTCCAACTGGTGAGACCATAGACATTAAACCAGTAGATAGTGCTGATGTCATCCAAGTGTTCCTATGGAAAACTCCCGATGGTGCATGAAGCCGGAACTATTTTTAATTTGAAGCGTGCCATATTGCTGAATGGCACCAAAAAATTGCTAAGGATCATGGTCAATGTAGTCGTTTTCATCCTGCCTTAGAGAGTCAACCCAACCACAGAGTTTTTCTAAACCTAGAGGCGCGAAACAGACTGAACGGACTATGCCGGGGTTTGTGAAGTCAATGAGACGTTGATTTTCTCCAAGTATAAAGGCACAACCTAGATTCAAGCCAATGTCTTAGGTAGTTTAACATCATTACTCCAACCTCGTGAATGTGACCGACACGTTTTAATTTTACTCAAAAATTACGTTATATCGAAGGAGTGTGTTTCATTTGATTGCCTGCACATGTGCAGTTCGACGCGACACAACCGTTTGACCTGATGTGTTTTTACCAACGTCGCCATGACATCGTGTGACGGGGGATTTCTATTGGAGAAGCAGTGTCTGCCCACCGGAAGCCTTTCGAGAGCCCACTCATCATAGCTCGGTTAGGCGAGATTGGATTACCTCATGAGGAAAAAAAGTGGACTGTATATTAATGAATTATACAATAGTCTGAGAAACACAATCAAGATTATAATTTATGCAACTGCATCATTTGGTCATAATAATAAAAAAAACAACAGACCGTTTGGAATTCAACTTTTGTTGATTTTATAATTTCATACTAAATTTATATTTTAGTGTTATCCTGGTTCTCCATGCCATCCTTGGTCGCCCTCTGTTTACCCCCCACCCCTCGGTCGCCCTCTGTTTACCCCCCACCCCTCGGTCGCCCTCTGTTTACCCCCCCTCGGTCGCCCTCTGTTTACCCCCCCTCTGTTTACCCCCCTCGGTCGCCCTCTGTTTACCCCCCGGTCGCCCTCTGTTTACCCCCCCCTCGGTCGCCCTCTGTTTACCCCCCCTCGGTCGCCCTCTGTTTACCCCTCGGTCGCCCTCTGTTTATCCCCCCACCCCTCGGTCGCCCTCTGTTTATCCCCCCCCACCCCTCGGTCGCCCTCTGTTTATCCCCCCCCCTCTGTTTACCCCTCGGTCGCCCTCTGTTTATCCCCCCCCCCTGTTTACCCCTCGGTCGCCCTCTGTTTATCCCCCCTGTTTACCCCCACCCCTCGGTCGCCCTCTGTTTATCCCCCCACCCCTCGGTCGCCCTCTGTTTATCCCCCCCCTCTGGTCCCCCCCCACCCCTCGGTCGCCCTCTGTTTATCCCCCCACCCCTCGGTCGCCCTCTGTTTATCCCCCCCCACCCCTCGGTCGCCCTCTGTTTATCCCCCCCCCCCCTCGGTCGCCCTCTGTTTATCCCCCCACCCCTCGGTCGCCCTCTGTTTATCCACCCCACCCCTCGGTCGCCCTCTGTTTATCTCCTCTGTGGAGATGGTTGTCCTTCTGGAAGGTTCTCCCATCTCTGCAGCACTCCACCAATCAGGCCTTTATGGTAGAGTGGCCAGAAGGAAGCCACTCTTCAGTAAAAGACACATGACAGCCCGCTTGGAGTTTGCCAAAAGGCACCTAAATTACTCTCAGACCACGAGAAACAAGATTCTCTGGTCTGATGAAACCAAGATTGAACTCTTTGGCCTGAATGCAAAGCGTCACATCTGGGGAGAACCTTGTCCCAATCCCTACGGTGAAGCATGGTGGTGGCAGCATCATGCTGTGGGGATGTTTTTCAGAGGCAGGGAGACTAGTCAGGATCAAGGGAAAGATAAACGGAGCAAAGTACAGAGAGATCCTTGATGACAACCTGCTCCAGAGCCCTCAGGACCTCAGACTGGGGCGAAGGTTCACCTTCCAACAGGACAATGATCCTAAAAAAAAAAAACAGCCAAGACAATGCAGAGATTGAGAGGTTCTGCAGGTGTCCCCAAATACAGGTTTGCCAATTTTGTGGTGTCATACCCAAGAAGACTCAAAGCTCTAATCGCTGCCAAAGGTGCTTCAACAAAGTACTGAGTAAAGGGTCTGAATACTTATGAAAATGTGATATTTCAGTTTTATTTATTTTTAAACCTGTTTGCTTTGTCATTATGGGGTATTGTGTGTAGATTGATGAGGGGGAAAAAATAATTTAATACATCTTTATTATACATACATACATACATACATACACACACACATACATACATACATACATGCATACATACATGCATACATACATACATACATACATACATACATACATACATACATACATACATACATACATACATACATACATACATACATACATACATACATACATACATACATACATACATACATGCATACATACATGCATACATGCATGCATACATACATACATACATACATACATGCATACATGCATACATACACACACACACACATACATGCATACATACATACATACATACATACATACATACATACAGTTGAAGTCGGAAGTTTACATACTTAGGTTGGAGTCATTAAAACTCGTTTTTCAACCACTCCATAAATGTCTTGTTAACAAACTATAGTTTTGGCAAGTCGGTTAGGACATCTACTATGTTCATGACACAAGTCATTTTTCCAACAATTGTATACAGACAGATTATTTCACTTATAATTCACTGATTCCCCATTCCAGTGGGTCAGAAGTTTACATACACTAAGTTGACTGTGCCTTTAAACAGCTTGGAAAATTCCAGAAAATGATTTCATGGCTTTAAAAGCTTCTGATAGGATAATTTGAGTCAATTGGATGTGTACCTGTGAATGTATTTCAAGGCCTACCTTCAAACTCAGTGCCTCTTTGCTTGACAACATGGGAAAATCAAAAGAAATCAGCCAAGACCTCCACCCTGTCTCCCCTGTGCAGTGCGTTATTCTGTGCGTGTATTAAGATGTATGACTTTTCTCCAGACTTCCTCTAACCCAGTTCTTCTCTCTCTCTCTCCAGTCCTCCTCTAACCCAGTTCTTCTCTCTCTCTCTCTCTCCAGTCCTCCTCTAACCCAGTTCTTCTCTCTCTCTCTCTCTCTCTCCAGTCCTCCTCTAACCCAGTTCTTCTCTCTCTCTCTCTCTCTCCAGTCCTCCTCTAACCCAGTTCTTCTCTCTTTCTCTCTCTCTCCAGTCCTCCTCTAACCCAGTTCTTCTCTCTCTCTCTCTCTCTCTCTCTCTCTCTCTCCAGTCCTCCTCTAACCCAGTTCTTCTCTCTCTCTCTCTCTCTCTCTCAGTCCTCCTCTAACCCAGTTCTTCTCTCTCTCTCTCTCTCTCTCCAGTCCTCCTCTAACCCAGTTCTTCTCTCTCTCTCTCTCTCTCTCCAGTCCTCCTCTAACCAGTTCTTCTCTCTCTCTCTCTCTCTCCAGTCCTCCTCTAACCCAGTTCTTCTCTCTCTCTCTCTCTCTCCAGTCCTCCTCTAACCCAGTTCTTCTCTCTCTCTCTCTCTCTCTCTCTCTCTCTCCAGTCCTCCTCTAACCCAGTTCTTCTCTCTCTCTCTCTCTCTCTCCAGTCCTCCTCTAACCCAGTTCTTCTCTCTCTCTCTCTCCAGTCCTCCTCTAACCCAGTTCTTCTCTCTCTCTCTCTCTCCAGTCCTCCTCTAACCCAGTTCTTCTCTCTCTCTCTCTCCAGTCCTCCTCTAACCCAGTTCTTCTCTCTCTCTCTCTCCAGTCCTCCTCTAACCCAGTTCTCTCTCTCTCTCTCTCTCTCCTCCTCTAACCCAGTTCTTCTCTCTCTCTCTCTCTCCAGTCCTCCTCTAACCCAGTTCTTCTCTCTCTCTCTCTCTCTCAGTCCTCCTCTAACCCAGTTCTTCTCTCTCTCTCCAGTCCTCCTCTAACCCAGTTCTTCTCTCTCTCTCTCTCTCCAGTCCTCCTCTAACCCAGTTCTTCTCTCTCTCTCTCTCTCTCAGTCCTCCTCTAACCCAGTTCTTCTCTCTCTCTCTCTCTCTCTCTCCAGTCCTCCTCTAACCCAGTTCTTCTCTCTCTCTCTCTCTCTCTCAGTCCTCCTCTAACCCAGTTCTTCTCTCTCTCTCTCTCTCAGTCCTCCTCTAACCCAGTTCTTCTCTCTCTCTCTCTCTCTCCAGTCCTCCTCTAACCCAGTTCTTCTCTCTCTCTCTCTCTCTCCAGTCCTCCTCTAACCCAGTTCTTCTCTCTCTCTCTCTCTCTCCAGTCCTCCTCTAACCCAGTTCTTCTCTCTCTCTCTCTCTCTCTCCAGTCCTCCTCTAACCCAGTTCTTCTCTCTCTCTCTCTCTCTCTCCCAGTCCTCCTCTAACCCAGTTCTTCTCTCTCTCTCTCTCTCTCTCCAGTCCTCCTCTAACCCAGTTCTTCTCTCTCTCTCTCTCTCTCCAGTCCTCCTCTAACCCAGTTCTTCTCTCTCTCTCTCTCTCCAGTCCTCCTCTAACCCAGTTCTTCTCTCTCTCTCTCTCCAGTCCTCCTCTAACCCAGTTCTTCTCTCTCTCTCTCTCTCTCTCTCCCAGTCCTCCTCTAACCCAGTTCTTCTCTCTCTCTCTCTCAGTCCTCCTCTAACCCAGTTCTTCTCTCTCTCTCTCTCTCTCTCTTCTCTCTCTCTCAGTCCTCCTCTAACCCAGTTCTTCTCTCTCTCTCTCTCTCTCTCCAGTCCTCCTCTAACCCAGTTCTTCTCTCTCTCTCTCTCTCAGTCCTCCTCTAACCCAGTTCTTCTCTCTCTCTCTCTCCAGTCCTCCTCTAACCCAGTTCTTCTCTCTCTCTCTCTCTCCCAGTCCTCCTCTAACCCAGTTCTTCTCTCTCTCTCTCTCCCAGTCCTCCTCTAACCCAGTTCTCTCTCTCTCTCTCTCTCTCTCTCTCTCTCTCAGTCCTCCTCTAACCCAGTTCTTCTCTCTCTCTCTCTCCTCCTCTAACCCAGTTCTTCTCT